>NC_142816.1:600000-885000 GCF_057945365.1 Rhopilema esculentum | reverse complement strand
TATTTACATTTAAAACAGTATAATATTTACTATATGGACACCTGTCCCTTTTTCTGTAGCAGCAAGTTAGATCCCAGATCTCCTTACGGCACAAGATTGGGTGACCGCGTCGAGTACAATCAGGTCTAAAGTTCTATGACAAGCTGGGCTTGTCCTTAATGTATGGTCTTATACGACAAACAATTATAAAAATATATAGTTGCTGTAAGAATATCCGGTATGTAACAACGAAAGAACACCCGAATTTGAACTTCAATACTTCATTTCATATTCTCACGCATAACATCATATAACATAACATAACGAACCGGGCGCATGCCCAACATAACATAAATACGAGGCTAATAACGTCACACCTTTCCTCCAACAAAAGAATAAACGGAACAGTAAGATAGTAGAAACAATTGTTTTTAAAGTTTGCTAATCAGAAGTTGTGGCCAGTGAGGTAGTCCGGCCGAATTACTTTCCTGCCACTCCTTGTCGTTACTGGCTGGTAAAAGTTCAATTGCCTGTGATCAAATCTGGTCTCAGCAGGTCTGGCGGCTGCTGTCTTTTCTTCAGTAGCATCAGGTCGTGAGTGAGGTGACTCTTGCGGATCGAATTGCTCCATTTCAGATTGGTGATCTTCATAAGGTCGAGCCACTGCTTCTTGTTCCTTTCTGGGGAAAATGATTGAATCTTCTTCATCTGCAAAGAAAGGCTCTTTGGTTTGACGTAGAAACTTTCGATTTCGTCTGAAGATTCTTCCATCTTCGGTTTTTACATCATAAGATCTTACACCAACTTGCTCTATGACACATCCTTTGGTCCAGCGGCCTGTTCTGTCGGAATTTCTTGGCTTTATCCGGACTACATCATCTTTCTTTAATGCACTTAGCTCCCTTGTGCCTCTGTTATAATACTTTGATTGTATCTCTTTCCTCTTTCGAAGTTTTTCTTGGACACCAGTGACAACCTTTGGTTTAAGGAGCTTCTTCGATATGGGAAGCAGTGTTTTAGCTCGTCTGCTAAACATACGCTGGGAAGGAGAGCTTTCCATCCCCTCAGACGGCGTGTTTCGCCATTCTAGTAGCACAAGATAGAAGTCATTGCCAGATTCAGTCGCTTTTTTCATTAGCATCTTTGCAGTTTTGACGGCATTTTCTGCTTTGCCATTACTCTGTGCTTACTCTGGCGAGCTTAGCTCGGTGGTAAATTCATATTCCTTGGCAAAATCCTGAAATTCTTTAGAGGAGAAAGGTACGTTATAACTCATGAGCTTATCTGGTATGCCATGAGTAGAGAAGTGTCGCTTGAGCTTCTTCTTAATTTCCCCAGCAGTTTTGTAAAATAGACGATCTATCTCAAAGTAGTTGGAGTAGCAATCCACAGTACAGAGAAAGTCTTTGTTGTTGACTGTGAAAATGTCAGCAGCAATTATTTGCCAGGGGCGGCTTGGGATTTCACGAGGAATAAGGGGCTCTCTGGTCTGGTTGTTTTGGAATGTGTTACAGATTTCACATTTCGAGATGAAGTCGATAAGATCTTTGTTCATGCCAGGCCAGTAAACTGCTTCTCTGGCTCTTCTGAGGCAGCTCTGTATTCCTGTGTGTGTTACATGCAGTTTATCCCGGATCTTTTTGCGCAGTGTTTCTGGAACAACTGCTCTCTGACCCTTGAATATTACGTTATCCTGTGTTGCTAGCTCGTCTCTAATTGAGAAGTATGGATGAATACATCGAGGAAGGGTATCTTTTCTTTCTGGCCACCCATTCAAAATTATTTCTTTCAGTGCTTGTAAAGTGTTGTCACATTTGGTTTCTCGCTGTATTTCCTTCAGCTGTGGCTCAGAGATGGGGAGATAATTTGACATGTGGATAGTTTCGACTTCTTCTTCAGTTGCGGACTTTTGTCTCTCACTTGTCGGCAGGTATGCACGAGAGAGTGTGTCTGCTAGAACAATTTCTTTGCCAGGTTTATAGCAGATTTTAACATCGTATGATTGCAATCTTAGTAGCAACCTTTGCAGTCTCTTTGGAGCAGAGGCGAGTGGTTTGCTGACGATTGAGACAAGTGGCTTGTGATCCGTCCAAAGTGTAATCTCTCTGCCATAGACATAGGTATGGTGATGTTCCACTCCAAATACTTGTGCAAGCAGCTCCTTCTCTATTTGGCTGTAATTTTGCTCTGCAGGGGTGAGGGCTCTGCTTGCATATGACACGGGACGTCCCTCTTGCATGAGCACGAAACCAAGCCCCTTTGATGATGCATCAGCCTGGCCTTCTGTTGCTGCCTTATGGTCAAAATACTTTAAAACTGGTGCCTCACAAATTGCTTTTTGTATGTCAGCAAAAGACTTGTCATGATCTTTTCCCCATACCCATGGTGCATCTTTGTGGGTCAAACTTCTCAGAGGTTCGCATACTTCAGATAGTCTGGGAAGAAACTTGGCCAGGTATTTTACCATGCCAATGAACCTTTGTACACCAGCGACATCTTTCGGCTTTCTCACCTTTGTGATGGCTTCAACTTTTGCGGGGTCTATTTTAAGACCATTCTGTGTTAGGGTATGACCAATGAAGGAAACTTCATCGCATTTGAACTTGAATTTGTCCTTGTTCAGCTTGATATTTTTTTGTTGACAACGTTTCAAAAGTGCCACCATGTTCATGTCATGATTTTTGACAGCTTCTTCGTAAGTTTCTCCTCTACCGGTAACAAGAGCATCGTCAGCGACTGCATACACCCCAGATAGGCCTTCAATGCACTGATCAAATTTGTGTTGAAAATGTTCTGATGCTGGTTTAATTCCAAATGGCATCCTGAGGTACCTCCAACGCCCCCATGGTGTCTGGAACGTTGTGAGCATGCTTGATTCTTCATCGAGCTCTATTTGAAGGTACCCTTCCTTCAGGTCAATTTTGCTGAATACCTTGACACCCTCTAGCTCTGGTAGCACATCCTCAATAAGCGGTAAAGGATAATGACTTCTTTTCAATGCTTTGTTGAGGTGTTGTGGATCGATGCACACCCTCAATTTCCCATTTGGTTTTTCTGCAATGACGAGATTTGATACCCAATCTGTTGGACTTGTAACTTTCTGAATGACATGAAGATTTTCCAGCCTTTCCAATTCAGCCTTGAGTTTGGCTTTGAGAGCGATTGGTACTCTGCGAGGCGGCATGACAACAGGGGTTTGTGACTCATCAACATCTAAGTGCAATTTGCCTGGCATGTGACCCAGACCTTCAAAGACATCTCCAAAACGGTTCTCTATATCTGCAATACTGAGTGGAGCCACTGCGGTGGTCGATAAGACTGTTTCCATGACAACCGTTGGTTGTGCCTGTTGATGTGTGCTGTTTGAAGCAATACTGTTAGAGCTAACATTATCTACATTTGCGTTAAAGATATTAGCATAATTAACAGTCAGAAGTCCCATCTTTTGTGCTGCATTTGCTCCTAATAATGGCACATAGTCACCTTTTACAACAACAAATCTGACAGTGTACTCAGTCTGGATCTTTGGGTTTACTACCTTAAGTTTACAAATACCATTTATCGGTAATAAGGCTTGGCTGTACAGGCGCAAAGAGTGATCCGATTTTTCAACTTTTGTGCCTGGAGGAACGAAGTGTTCTGGAAGGACATTACAGGTAGCACCTGAGTCAATTTGAAAACTAATTTGCCTGCCTTTTATAATCATGGAGGCAAAAATTTTGTTCTTAGGAGGGGACTGGGACACAGCATTTATTGCCAGATTATTTTTGGGTGAAATTTCAACAATGAGAATTTCATCATCACTTGAAGTGTTTTCTTCCTTCACTGCATGTATTTTGGCTTTAGAAAATGTATCTCTCATACCTGGTGATTTCTTCAAGCTGCACTTCTCAACAAAATGGTTTCTCTTACCACAACCAGAACAATATCTGCCAAAGGCTGGGCAACTCTCTTTGTTTCTTTTATGGCTACGCCCACAAAATTTGCAGTCGGAAATAAAACCTCTTGTGTCTCCAGTGGTCTTCCTCGGGCTGCTTTGCTTTCCAACATAATGGGCCATGAGGTCTTGATTATCATCTTGGCCAGCAATTATTTTTGCTTGAGCAGTAGTTGTTTCTGTGGCCCTGCATAAGTCAATGCATTTAGATAATGAGAGTTTTGGTTCTTGCAGTAGCTTACGTCGCACAGCATTGTTGTGAATGCCACAAACAATTCGGTCACGTATCAACTCATCATTAAGTGGTCCAAATGTACATGTGGCTGCGAGGGCACGCAAAGAAGCCGCATAAGTTTCAATTGACTCTGTAGGGCCCTGTGTACAGTTATTGAATTTATACCGTTCGTAAATCACATTTGTTTCTCCAATACAGTAAGTATTCCATAATTCGAAGATTCGCTCAATGTTTTGACGTTCACCCTCCTCCTGGTACGGAAGTGAATTGTGTATTCGAAGGGCTTCCGGTCCTATGCAAGTGATGAAAGCAGCCACTCGAAAATTGTCTGGTTTAGACTTCAAATTCGTAACAGTTTCGTACGCATCATAGATTTGCTTCCATTGCTTCCAATTCTCTGCCAAATTCCCTTCTAAACTTAATCGTGGGGGTAATGGCACGTTAGATATGAACGCCGATGTTCCGCTATTTCCTTCAGAGGAAGCACTAGGCCCAGGCACGATTGGATTCGGATCTGTCATCGCGAAACAAGAACCAGCAAAGCAATCATTTACCTCCTAAACATCAAAGATGGGTGTTTCACCTGACACCATGTAAGAATATCCGGTATGTAACAAGGAAAGAACACCCGAATTTGAACTTCAATACTTCATTTCATATTCTCACGCATAACATCATATAACATAACATAACGAACCGGGCGCATGCCCAACATAACATAAATACGAGGCTAATAACGTCACAGTTGCCAACCCTATTTTAGCCCTACAAAGGCACAGTAATTTTGTAGGTTGGTAAACACACTCTAAGGTTTAATATTTACATTGTACTACAAGATGTTGCACAGCCACGCCCCTACTGCATATATCTCATTATATCAAACCAAAATATTATCCCCTCCAAGTGCAGTATAGATGAATAATTTATTCTTTATGCAAATAATTGTGTATGACTCTACAGGTACAATATATCAACAAAATCGTACACATGCATATAGAATTAATGTTTTCTTCATCATGCTTACATTGCTATAAAACTTTCATACACCTTTGCTTGCATCATCCCTTGACGCAGGGATTGGTGTACCCAGGTGTAAAGGGGCATACTGATGATAAGCCCCCAAATGCCTCACCTGGTGGATTCGGTATGCCAAAATCGTGCATTTACATCAATTGATTTGGAGCCTGCGTAATATTGAGACCTAAGGTTGTCATAGAAAGATTCGGCTGATGGGCAAAAACGCTTTTCCATTCTGGGGCCGGTGGCAGAGTTATGGAATAGCTGAATTTTACGGAATCCTAGATAGTTTGAAAAACTATTGAATGTTTAATATATTATGTCATGGCTCTTTTAAATACTAATGATGCTTAAATCTTATGATATAATCATGTTTTATCGAAGGGCCCTAAAAACATGCTCAAGGGCTGCCCTCCTTTAAAGAAAGAAATATAATTATATGGAAAAAATTACATATAAAAATATTGAACAGAAGCTATCTATCCAGACACCCGCACATTACGTCAACAATAAACTGGATTCCAGATCTTCTAACCGTCCATTTGTGACAGCGCCAAGTGCAAATGGCTGAGGATTGTATTACACAGTATGTTTTGTATCGTTTCAAATAAAAAACATTGTTTTTCTCATTATTATCATTTTTGTACTTTTAAATTTATATGTATAGATCCTTTGTTTAACGCTAAGTATGTAACGGGAAAGGGAGGAATAGAAGAAAAAACAAGTTTATGGGGTTGAATTAAGCAAATTAAGCAAAAAAATACCCATTTTTTCAGCTCAAAGCTAGGAACAAACAAAACCTATGTCTTTACACCTTTTGAAAATCAAACCAGAAAATGAAAAAAATGATGATGATCAACAAAAATGCTAACATCAGCAAAATTGAAAAAAAATTATAGCAAATGAAATACTGAAGCAATTATGACTAATTTTACTGTCATAAGCACAGTCATAAGCACAGTATTTAAAAAGTTATGGTTGGTTATATTATCGTTTCAAAGCGTCATCGATCACGTGATCGTCACCTGACTTCTCGAAAATATTGTTTGGGCCCATCTCGGAAAATCAATCAGTAACCGTTATACGACCATATTCTGAAGTCAAATTTGGTATTAGGAACTTGCTTAGTTTGTCACAATAATTTCCCTGTCTACCAGAAACTGACAGAATACAAGGCAAAGAATATGTTAATGTTATTCACAACACCAGTAGGAAAGTTGTGTCTGATTCTGACAGGTAAGTTTTATGACATACTGGTTGGGCCTAAAAATTCGTTCGGGCTTACTTGTGTTTAATAGGTCAAATCAACCAGTTGCAATGTGTTCAGGCATCTTCCAGGCTACGCAAACAGTTTCCCTTCTATCAAAATTGCTATTTCTCTTCTTGAAAGGGCTTTTTTACACTGTCAGTAATTGGTATCAAACAGAAAAGCGCTTCTAGTGTGTGACCGCCCAGGAAGGCTTCTTGCAACAAATGATCAAAACCAGGCTATCGGGCAATTTATAACGACAGTAAGATTTTAATAGCCTACAAGCGGCCCTCCAGTTTACTTTTCAAAAGGAAGAAACTGATTCGTTGCCACTTTTAGATGTTTTGGTCGGAAAGTCCAAGACTGGATTTCTAACCAGTGTATATCGCAAGCCCACTTTTACTGGTCAGTACATACGCTGGAAAACAACGCAAAGTTAACCTTCTTGGCAACCTCGAGGGTCATACCAGGGACCGCGCACCACTCTAAAAACGGAGGAGCTGAAATGGGTGTGGCTGAAAATTTTTTGAGGCCACGCCCTCTAGAACGCCGGAAAACGCCCCTTTTAGAAAATACTTATTTCTATTGAATTTTTATAAACAGTATGGTTCAGAGAAGATATCAATAATTAGAAAAGTAGATAGAATTAGCTCGAGGGTAATAAACAACCAAGCTAACCAAGTTAGAAAATACATCATATCATTAAACAAGATGAAACACCTAGAGAAAAACAAATTGCAAATTGACTTTATTGCAAAAATGTGGGTGGGCTATAGCCCCTGCTAGCCCAATGGCTGCGCGGTGCCTGGGTCATAAAGGGCCAATCAGAGGCCTTTTAAATAACCCAGACTGTGCAAACAATGGTTTAAAGTGAGTTATGCAGCCACTGGAATTTGCTCATAGAAATTAAGGACAAAACAATTGCCACATCAATAATTACTGTCTCGTGGCGGTTTTTCGTCGTTTTTTCGTCATAAGCAAATAATTTCTCCAAAGATTAATTAGATTACGTTGACAGCCGTTGGTTACAGGAAAACACAAGCTAAACCGACCGGAAGGCTTTGGCATAGGAACGCAGGGAGGAAAACTTTCAGTTAGGAATGCTGGCAGGAAGACTTTCCGATAGGAATGCTGGCAGAAAGACTTTCAGTTAGGATTGGTGGCAGGAAGACTTTCAGTTAGGATTGGTGGCAGGAAGACTTTTAGTTAGGATTGGTGGCAGGAAGACTTTTAGTTAGGATTGGTGGCAGGAAGACTTTTAGTTAGGATTGGTGGCAGGAAGACTTTCAGTTAGGATTGGTGGCAGGAAGAAGTACAAATTAGCTAAAGCACTACCTAGGAGCTACTAAACTACATTCATTTTTTGTGGCTATAAGAAACGAGTACTGGACAGTCGGAAAAAATTAAGAAACATCATTACTCGAAGCAAAAAAATTAAAAAACTATTAAATCGTGATAAAACTAAGAAAAATGAAATTTTTTAAAATCAAAGAACATGATTGCTTTGTCGGCCTAGAAATTAAGACACAAAGAATAAAAATATACTTCCCAAATCTAAATACAGCATCGGAACGGAAGTGAATCTCTTGACGTGACAAAAAAGTTCACAAACATTTCATAACATCATTCAATACATCATAATTAACAAACTCTTTAGAAACAATGAGCATTGAAATTTCCAAAACATTCAGAAACTGGAGTACTCATCATCGACCTTTATTTCTTATAAAGAAAATGAGTGTACATTACTTTTTTTTGGACGGAGCCAAAGAAAAACAATTAATTTTATAATTTAGTGACGATGACCTTAATTGAATCTACTAGTTGTGTGAATGTATTGAAGACTCAATTTGATTATGTTTCTGTTGAGGCGTCTTGAGAGGTCTTTATCGCCATTTAATACGAGTTCTATCGAAATTTAGGAAGACGACTTCGACGTTTGGCATCAAAGGCATCAGAGAAAGAAACAGTATTCCCCAGTCTCAATACCTTCATTGTTAGGACACAGGTAGACCCACCCTATTTTTGTCAAAATTTATTATTAGCTGGAGGAAATTGAGCTTGGACTGATTATCATAGCACCATCTAATGAGGGTGGTGGTACACTATAAGCTTCAATGAAGAAAGATACAGCGTAGCTGAGTAGCTGTAGTTCAGTTTAATGTAGCTGAAGTTCATTTAAATGAGCATAAAAAAGACAGGGCTTATGCTCATTACATAAAAAATGATTGCACGAGCTTTTTTTGTCTATTAAATATATGATGTCATAAATTTGTATCATGACTTATTGAAATTTACCAGCGAATAAAGGCAGAAGTAGAAGAAAATATCTACATTACATATGAAAACAGATACTCCAGGAAAATTTGATTGGAACTTTTTGTATCTCTACCAAATGTCCCATCAGTAAACTTTAAGCGAGAAACAAATTTTTTGGTGAATTTGGAGAATTTGTAAGCTTTAAGCCTGCGAAAATGATGGTCGTGCATCCATTGCTCCCGATTTTGATTTGTCTGAAAGATAGTGATCTATGCAAAGGTTAACAGTAATCCTAAGAAAAATGTGTATGAAAGGTCAAGGTGATACAATGCACGAAGATTTCATCAATGTGAAACCAAGAAAATGTTTAATCATCATTCAGCAGCCTGCAAAGAATAAGTCCCAGCACAGAACAGACGAAACTAGTTCAAAAAGCTGTCTTATACGCAAGACGATCAGCAAATACCCAGGTATATATATTGTCGCGAGAAGAATATAGTCTGGAAAGGACAATAGTGCGTTGGTCGATCTTTTTGCTAACAAATCAAAACTGTACCCGGTTTTCCACATGCACGGAATAATTATTGATGAAAGTATCGGTCTAGCGCTTTTGTGAATACAGAAGTAGTTGCCAACTACTTCTGTATTCACATAGTTGGTACATTCAAGCTTGCAAAAGCAATTTTGCAAAAGAAAGACAGAAGGAACGGAGGATTTATGTCTGCTTCTGAAGCAAGCAATTTATGGCGCAGAAACACGTTGTATTTAAGTCAGTTGTATTTCAGTTCTCTTACAACCACCATGGAATCGTAGACCTTTCAGTTGGGGACTCTGTTTTTGAAAAAATGCGGTTCTTTTCTATACTATGATTTGTTCCTCGAAAATTATAATTTTGGAGGCAAAATGCAAAGTCATTTGTAATAACGTCAGTTTATCAATCCGTGATAAAATGACGGCAGCAACCCATTACAACTTTTAAATAAGACTTTCTCTACAATAGCCAACATAGATGAGAGAGATCAAAATGCATTTTAGAAAATGCTACCTTTTCCTTTTGCAAGTAGTTTATGGCTGCAACCCTGATTCCTGTTATTATTAATACCTTGATATCTTGATCAGTTAATTGGCTGTGAGCTTCTCCAAAACTTCAAAATATCACTCTAATCAGAAGTAAATTTTCATTTTATCAATTTCTATTATCATTCAGCCATCACACCTAGTTTTTGAGAGAATCTTATACCAACCACCAAAAATAAAGAATACCTCGATAACTCCTTATTTGAAATAGACATGGTTCCGAAAATGTAAAAAAATTGAATCAGTACGATCGAAAACTTATGGGTTTTCATCGTATGCTAAATAATCTTCAAAGATTCGTTCAGAGAATCATTGCCAAAAGTACTTGGAACAACCAGCAATTTGCGTTGTGTTTTTGTATATCCCAGTTCTTATCCCGGATACTCCTATTTCCGTACCCCCTTCCCCGTAAACAAAGTTGATAATTAAGACAAATTTCATAGAGGTCGCAGAAAAAAGCATATTTTCCAATTCTTCCACTTCGTTTTGTAGTAAACCAACAAGGTTCAATGGGGGGGGGGAGGGGGAATGGCTGTATTTGCCTCTGCATACGCACAAATATTCAACATTGGCTGCTTAATGTATTGTGAAAATGCTGAGAATGGGAGACACCAGATTCAATAACAATGTTTTGCTGGTCAGTGAAAATCAAATCAATACAGGATTCACAATCACCCATCAAATGTGTTTGTTCGCAATTTAACTGATGTAGGCTTAGATTAGATGTTTGGGGCTTGAATAATATTTCCTCATTTATCTCTATATCATTTTCCGACGATTGATCGGTAGGTAAAATCATTTATATTGGTAAATGGAATTTATGATACATCCATTAAGCCTGGTTTTCATATAGCTTTTATGCATCGGCGACACGTCGGCATCGCCGATGGTTCTCTTCAGCCTGGTCTCCACAAAACTCTTACGTGTTGCCGACCCATCGGCGATACTTTTAACCCAGGCCTTCTAGGGAGCCTTTTGACAACAAACCGTGCCTAATGAGTAGGCATGTTGATTAGTAATGGTTTTGATTGGCTAGTGAAGGTCATGTGTTCACACAGAGTCGCCGACGTATCGGCGATGCATGTTTCCATTAAAATTCCCAGTCATCGCCGACGTCGCCGACACAAAAAAGTTGAACTAGCTTCAACTTTTGCAGGGCATCGCCAACACGTCACCTTGTGGAAGTGTTTCCCTTAAACTTTCACTCGTCGGCGACCTGTCGGCGATGCCACGCCGACGCATAAAGTTATATGGCAACCAGGCTTTAGCTCAAAATATGCCATGCACGTATCAAATTCAGTCTGATTTCATGCATTTCGTAAGAGTTTCCCTTGCTGGATCTGAAACCTTATCAGGGACTGAAAAGTCCACTAAAAAGCACAATAAACGTAAAAATAATAACTTTTCCTACATTAGTAATACAACCTTCACTGGAAGTTGCTTGAAGAAGAGTTAATAATAATAATAATCAATTTATTTACAGTAGGCAGGTATAATATAGCTGTTTATGTACAATTTGTGTACAAGCTAATTAAGGCCTACTTTACAAAAATTGAGAATAAAAAGCAATTAAGAACGAATAATTAACAGCTACATATATACAAGCTAATGTAGGCCTATTTTACAAAAATTTATAATAAAAAGCATTTAAGAGATATTTTATAGTTATTTAAAAAGTTAGTTATTAGTTATTTAGAGTTTATAGTTTATAGTTAGTTATTTAAAAAGCAAGTAAGAGGTATCAGAGTTATTTATATCTAAACATTTCCTCTGGGTGTTTATAGTGTAATTCGAAAATTTTGACAAAAGGGCTAAGAATATTTCGTTACCCTTTGAGGAAAACATTGTTGTTAGACTCATGGGAGATTTGATTAGAACTGCTATAGCGGTTAAAATGGGATGCCGGCTATGTCAACCGCAAGATAAAACACGCAAAGCAATAATGAACTTTTGTTCATAACCTCCATAAAAAGGGACGAAATCGCAGTATGCACAGTCGTTCCGTGAGCAGAGGAAGACAGACTTGACATAGGTGATCTGAGGTATGATTTTTAACGAATATTTTATACACTGCTTTGCAGTATCAGAGCATTTCTTGTGCCTCTTCTATTTAACTTTTGCATTCATGATTTAATTTTTGAGGAAGCTGATACTGCAGTTTGTGACTTGGCTGATGATACCAAGATTTTTCCAGCTGACTTTCAATTAGAAAAAGTTTTAGAACGGCTAGAAACTGATTCTCTTGTTTTGTTAAAGTGGTTTCCTGACAATTTTATGAAATCGAGTGAAGGACAGTATTACTTCTAACGTTTGGGACAAACCAAGATGATATTAAGATACAATCGTAAGGTCAAAGATCACGTCTCAAATTTATGCAAAAGAGCCAGTCAAAATCTGCCTGCCCTTGTTAGAGAATCTTCGTTTATGGGTTCTGCTAAACTGCGTCTCCTAGTGAACAGCTTCATAAATCCTTACTTTAACTACTACCCGCAAACTTGGATGTTTCATGACAGATGTCTGAAGGCTGAAGTAACTAAAATCAAGGAAAAGTACTCAGAATGGTTTAGAAAGGCAGTCATGCCGACTACAAAAGTTTCCTGACATCAGAAAAAGCATTATCAATTCACGAACACAATCTACAGTACTTGAGGATAAAAGTATGCAAAACCAAACACAATCTGAACCCTACTTTTATGAGTAAGAAATGCAACCTGAACCAAACCAAACACAACCTGAACCCTACTTTTATGATTTGCGAACTAAAAATAATCTTGGCTTTCAAAAAGCCAGGCTAATTTTTCATGGTATAGGAGCTGTGAGATATTTTGGTCAGAAGCTGTTGCAAATGCTTCCTCGCAATAAAAGAGAGTCTCAATTATTAGCAACTTTTAAAAAAGAATTAAGAGCACACCCTGCATTGTCTGACTTTAGTGTGTGTGAAATATTTATTGCTGAGCAAGGTTTTATTTCACATTGTGCCATTTTTAAATTTACATTAATTTTTCATAAATAGTTGGCCTTGTAAAATTTGCTGCTGATATCTATTTGTAAAACTTCTGACACCATTCAATGTTTGAGCGATTGATCGAGCGAATAAACGAAACGTTTTGGCACACAAAATCAATTCCTTTAATTCCATCCAAAGCTAAGACGTTCTTTTATACAATATCGAAACTTAGGTACGAAACACACTTTCACAAGCACTGTTACGCCATTAAATTATATATATATGAAACGAAACCTCGAGTGCTTTCACAAGCCACTCGGGTTGAATGCCATCAGCCCTTTCTTAGCCTTCCAATCCATGACCGTTCTTTGCGTGTGTGCGAGTGAGTGTCTACATGTTTGATAGCAGTGGCCTTTCGCAAGCACCACGCTTCTCTCTAACTAACTCTGTTTCTCCTTACTCTACTTTATATAACAGCATCACAATATAGCAAACTAACATCAATAATTGCCGGTGTTATTGTCGGTATCGATCGTGCAATACGTAAATGAACTAGTAGGAGGTGTTAGATATTTTAGGATACGTGGGGGAACTTTTTAGGGTAAAAGGGCATGTAAAATATTACATTACCGGAAAGCATGAAAAACTAACACGCGACAAACTAATGTGTCCTAAACAAAGAGAAGCATAAACAAATATAGGCATAAACGCAAGACTGACCAAAAATGAAATAAGTACCTATATTACAGCCTTAATTAGGTTCGTTATAGCTATTAAAGATAGATCTAGCACACCAACTGTAAACAAATTATTTATTATTTTTATTGTCATAATAAACATCATTTTTGACATCGTATTGTGAATGCACTTTGCATTCAGCGTAAGTGTGCAACATACAAACTATAATGATTCCATAAATATACTAGATTGCGTGCGGTACAATAAAATGATATAATAACTATGAATGTTAGCAAGTTGTACCAAGAATAAATAATAGATTTAATGAATAACGACGTTTCGAGCATCGCCCTTTATCTAGTAAAGCGATGATAGAACTAAAAAACGTTAAAGGAATATGGTATTCGACAGATGAAGTAAAAAGACGGATATAAGAGCACGGAAAAGAAATGTATAGAAAGATCCAAAAATTTATAGAAAGTATTGCAACACCCAAACGAAATGGCATCCAATAAAATTGAAGTTTTGTAAACTAATATCTTTACGCTTAAAAGAGAAAATAATCAGGCTAAACCAGTAGTCAAATTCTTTGAAATTTATCGAGGATTTCGAAATACTCAGAATTACAATATTAACCTAAGAAATCTTACAGTTATAAGAAAAAGTATCTGCAGTGGTAAAATCAAAACATTGACAGGATAAGGAGCTAGTAGTTGTGATAAAACTTCGTATAACTGGTCTTTTACTTCTAAAGATCTCGAAACTTTTTACAGAAAATGAAAGCGAAATAGTGAGAGATCAGGTCAGATATCAGAGCAACAAATTAAGTCAATATTCCCGACTTCTTTAGCCCCGAAATTTTCCATCTCACCTTGGGTAATTTTTTGGGTACAGTTAGGCCCATATAAATTAGTAAATCATAAACTAGCGACGTGCGAGTTAATGCAGTGAAACATATCAAAATAATGCAAAACAGTTTCTTTGGTGGAATCAAATCAATGCTAGGAATATGAGGAAGGCAGCTTTTATCATAAAAAGCAATACATCCCCCTTACAAAGCCATTTTTACTCAAATTTACCTGAAAATCTGCAAACTCTATGTCCTTCATCGGCCATCACCATGACCTTACCTTAAAATAAGCGAATATTTCACCTTGCCAATAAAAATGATCTGATTTGAAATCCACAAGATTCTCTAAGGTCCAAACAAAAACTGACTTAGAGAGTTAATTGAGAATGAAACAGAATCCCAGTGCATTTCATCAATAAATTTTGTGCATCAATTTCAAAGCAATTTTCCGCACTTATCAGAGCCAGAAGTACCTCCACAAAATGTCTGTTTAATTAAAAGTTACTTGAATTGCTAATTTAAAATTTTGAAAAATGAAAATGGAATATTCGAATTAACGCTTCATTGAATTTGCAATTTTATTTGCGCGCCATTGGCTGATTAAACAATAGCTTAATCAGACAACAACAAAAGTTATTGCATGATCCGCCATTAATCGCCTTCGCAGGTGTTGCAATACTTTTGTCCTGGTAGTGTACATACAATTGTAAATACACCTAGATATATATACACTTACGTTCAAAAAGCATTGGGACAAATTCGATAAACGAATTATGGCGTTGCGTTGGATTCGGTTTTGCAACGGAAACTTTTTCAGATTTGGGCAGTCTTTCTCCAAGTAATCTAGACCTACGTATCCCCAAAGTGGAATAAAAAGTTAAGAAAATGCTTCAACTTATAAAGCATAACCTTGAAAACATAGGATTCTTCAGATTTTCCTGAATATAACAACAAAATATGCAGAAGGGTCGAATAGCCTAATAACGGCAAAGTCACATGACCTTCACAAAATTTTAGAGATGTCCAAACAAATTAAACTTTTTAATTTCACGTTTGCATAACAAAGAAATTTATAAAAGAAATTACAAAATCAAAATTTTAAGCTTCAAATAAAGTTTGCTACATCAACGAAAACGTTACAATTTTATTTAATTATTGCATTTACTTGAGTCACTTTTAAAACTGCGTAACATTCAAGGAGAAGCCATTGTAATCGTCGGCGATGTTTAATTTTTGTTATTAAAGAGCATTTTCTTCCAATAAAGCTGGAAAATTGGTATTTTTCATGAATTTTATAGCCATGTTTTTGCTTATGTTCCAAAATCTAGCTTCTTTTTACATGATGACATAATTTCTAGTAAGGATTCAAACCTATTACTTCGCAGTTCCCTCAGTAAAGAACCTTTCGTCCCAGGCCTCGTAAACTTCTTCGGTCTGCCATCCCTTGATAAATTTTTTATTGACCTTGCACGGAAAATCTTTTTACACACCAGAACAGCTGCACTCATTGAGCAGCCGACAATTGATGCAATTTCACGAAATCAATTTGCTTTATTTTAATAGAAAGCAATTTGTAAGCGCTTCTCTTAACTCAGTTCTTAAATTTCAAGAGCCTCCATGTTTTCGTCTCAAGGCCTATAGAAATTTTATGGTCGACGTTTTTTTGATTGTTTGGTGCACATAAAATGCTTCGAAACATCAACAATGTCTTGTGAAAGTTTCATGGAAATAGCTGCTGTACTTATTCAATGAGAAAAATTTTAAAAGAGTCTATCCAAATTTGTTGCATGAAATGTCTTCGAAATTGCGAAGTGTGTCCCAATACTTTTTGAACGTAAGTGTATAATTTATGGATATGTTTATGTATACATACAAATAAAGAATAAAGAAAAGAGAAAGCAAAAATAAGAAAAACGAGGGAGGTGTATGTTATTGAAAAGACATTAACTGTCTATTGAGTCCAGAAGAATAGAAGGTTCCTGTAAAATTATCCGGTATATAACAAGGCTAGAACACTCGAACTCGAACTTCAATACTCCATTTTCTATTCTTACGCATAACATAACGTAACAAACCGGGCGCATGCCCAACTAACATAAATACGAGGCTAATAACGTCACACCTTTCCTCCAACAAAAGAATAAACAGAACAGTAACATAATAAAAATAATTGTTTTTAAAGTTTGCTAATCAGAAGTTGTGGCCAGTGATGTAGTCCGGCCGAATTACTTTCCTGCCACTCCTTGTTGTTACTGGCTGGTAAAAGTTCAATTGCCTGTGATCAAATCTGGTCTCAGCAGGTCTGGCGGCTGCTGTCTCTTCTTCAGTAGCATCAGGTCGTGAGTGAGGTGCCTCTTGCGGATCAAATTGCTCTATTTCAGATTGGTGATCTTTATAAGGTCAAGCCACTGCTTCTCGTTCCTTTCTGGGGAAAATGATTGAATCTTCTTCATCTGCAAAAAAAGGCTCTTTGGTTTGACGTAGAAACTTTCGACTTACACCAACTTGCTCTATGACACATCCTTTGGTCCAGCTGCCTGTTCTGTCGGAATTTCTTGGCTTTATCCGGACTACATCATCTTTCTTTAATACACTTAGCTCCCTTGTGCCTCTGTTATAATACTTTGATTGTATCTCTTTCCTCTTTCGAAGTTTTTCTTGGACACCAGTGACAACCTTTGGTTTAAGGAGCTTCTTCGATATGGGAAGCAGTGTTTTAGCTCGTCTGCTAAAAATACGCTGGGAAGGAGAGCTTTCCATCCCCTCAGACGGCTTGTTTCGCCATTCTAGTAGCACGAGATAGAAGTCATTGCCAGATTCAGTCGCTTTTTTCATTAGCATCTTTGCGGTTTTGACGGCATTTTCTGCTTTGCCATTACTCTGTGCGTACTCTGGCGAGCTTAGCTCAGTGGTAAATTCCTATTCCTTGGCAAAATCCTGAAATTCTTTAGAGGAGAAAGGTACGTTTTCACTCATGAGCGTATCTGGTATCCCATGAGTAGAGAAGTGTCGCTTGAGCTTCTTCTTAATTTCCCCAGCAGTTTTGTAAAATAGACGATCTATCTCAAAGTAGTTGAAGTAGCAATCCACAGTACAGAGGAAGTCTTTGTTGTTGACTGTGAAAATGTCAGCAGCAATTATTTGCCAGGGGCGGCTTGGGATTTCACGAGGAATAAGGGACTCTCTGGTCTGGTTGTTTTGAAATGTGTTACAGATTTCACATTTCGAGATGAAGTCGATAAGATCTTTGTTCATGCCAGGCCAGTAAACTACTTCTCTGGCTCTTCTGAGGCAGCTCTGTATTCCTGTGTGTGTTACATGCAGTTTATCCCGGATCTTTTTGCGCAGTGTTTCTGGAACAACTGCTCTCTGACCCTTGAAAATTACGTCATCCTGTGTTGCTAGCTCGTCTCTGATTGAGAAGTATGGATGAATACATCGAGGAAGGGTCCCTTTTCTTTCTGGCCACCCATTCAAAATTATTTCTTTCAGTGCTTGTAAAGTGCTGTCACATTTTGTTTCTCGCTGTATTTCCTTCAGCTGTGGCTCAGAGATGGGGAGATAATTTGACATGTGGATAGTTTCGACTTCTTCTTCAGTTGGGGACTTTTGTTTCTCACTTGTCGGCAGGTATGCACGAGAAAGTGTGTCTGCTAGAACAATTTCTTTGCCAGGTTTATAGCAGATTTTAACATCGTATGATTGCAATCTTAGTAGCAACCTTTGCAGTCTCTTTGGAGCAGAGGCGAGTGGTTTGCTGACGATTGAGACAAGTGGTTTGTGATCCGTCCAAAGTGTAATCTCTCAGCCATAGACATAGGTATGGTGATGTTCCACTCCAAATACTTGTGCAAGCAGCTCCTTCTCTATTTAGCTGTAATTTTGCTCTGCAGGGGTGAGGGCTCTGCTTGCATATGACACGGGACGTCCCTCTTGCATGAGCACGAAACCAAGCCCCTTTGATGATGCATCAGCCTGGCCTTCTGTTGCTGCCTTATGGTCAAAATACTTTTGAACTGGTGCCTCGCAAAATGCTTTTTGTATGTCAACAAAAGACTTGTCATGATCTTTTCCCCATACCCATGGTGCATCTTTGTGGGTCAAATTTCTCAGAGGTTCGCATACTTCAGATAGTCTGGGAAGAAACTTGGCCAGGTATTTTACCATGCCAATGAACCTTTGTACACCAGCGACATCTTTCGGCTTGCTCATCTTTGTGATGGCTTCAACTTTTGCGGGGTCTATTTTAAGACCATTCTGTGTTAGGGTATGCCCAATGAAGGAAACTTCATCGCACTTGAACTTGAATTTGTCCTTGTTCAGCTTGATGTTTTTTTGTTGACAACGTTTCAAAAGTGTCAGCATGTTCATGTCATGATTTTTGACAGCTTCTTCGTAAGTTTCTCCTTTTCCGGTAACAAGAGCATCGTCAGCGACTGCATACACTCCAGATAGGCCTTCGATGCACTGATCAAATTTGTGTTGAAAATGTTCTGAAGCTGGTTTAATTCCAAATGGCATCCTGAGGTACCTCCAACGCCCCCATGGTGTCTGGAACGTTGTGAGCATGCTTGATTCTTCATCGAGCTCTATTTGAAGGTACCCTTCCTTCAGGTCGATTTTGCTGAATACCTTGACGCCTTCTAGCTCTGGTAGCACATCCTCAATGAGCGGTAACGGATAATGACTTCTTTTCAATGCTTTGTTGAGGTGTTGTGGATCGATGCACACCCTCAGTTTCCCATTTGGTTTTTCTGCAATGACGAGATTTGATACCCAATCTGTTGGACTTGTAACTTTCTGAATGACATGAAGATATTCCAGCCTTTTCAATTCAGCCTTGAGTTTTGCTTTAAGAGCGATTGGTACTCTGCGAGGCGGCATGACAACAGGGGTTTGTGACTCATCAACATCTAAGTGCAATTTGCCTGGCATGTGACCCAAGCCTTCAAAGACATCTCCAAAACGGTTCTCTATATCTGCAATACTGAGTTGAGAAACGGCAGTGGTCGATAAAACTGTTTCCATGACAACCGTTGGTTGTGCCTGTTGATGTGTGCTGTTTGAAGCAATACTGTTAGAGCTAACATTATCTACATTTGCGTTAAAGATATTAGCATAATTAACAGTCAGAAGTCCCATCTTTTTTGCTGCATTAGCTCCTAATAATGGCACATAGTGACCTTTTACAACAACAAACCTGACAGTGTACTCAGTCTGGATCTTTGGGTTTACTACCTTAAGTTTACAAATACCATATATCGGTAATAAGGCTTGGCTGTACAGGCGCAAAGAGTGATCCGATTTTTCAACTTTTGTGCCTGGAGGAACGAAGTGTTCTGGAAGGACATTACAGGTAGCACCTGAGTCAATTTGAAAACTAATTTGCCTGCCTTTTATAATCATGGAGGCAAAAATTTGTTCTTAGGAGGGGACTGGGACACAGCATTGATTGCCAGATTATTTTTGGGTGAAATTTCAACAATGAGAATTTCATCATCACTTGAAGTGTTTTTTTCCTTCACTGCATGTATTTTGGCTTTATAAAATGTATCTCTCATACCTGGTGATTTCTTCAAGCTGCACTTCTCAACAAAATGGTTTCTCTTACCACAACCAGAACAATATTTGCCAAAGGCTGGGCAACTGTCTTTGTTTCTTTTATGGCTACGCCCACAAAATTTGCAGTCGGAAATAAAACCTCTTGTGTCTCCAGTGGTCTTCCTTGGGCTGCTTTGCTTTCCAACATAATGGGCCATGAGGTCGTGATTATCATCTTGGCCAGCCATTATTTTTGCTTGAGCAGTAGTTGTTTCTGTGGCCCTGCATAAGTCAATGCATTTAGATAATGAGAGTTTTGGTTCTTGCAGTAACTTACGTCCACTGATCTATAAAAAAGACTGGATCGAGCTTCTAATGTGACCCGAGTGTCGCCATCCGAGAAGAGGGCCCCAGAACAGTCCATGCTAGGAGACGGCCTTAAGTGTCAGTCCTAGCAATGTTTTCAGCTGCTCTGGCCTTGTTCTTTCTCAGGACTCATACACACAGCATTGCAGCTCTCACGTATTCATATCGTTCAAGTATTGCTTTTGAGGGATGGCTTCCCGCTATTGTTTGGGGCCCTCTTTCTTTTGAAATTGAACAGGCTTCAAACTTTCATGTTTCAAGACAATAGGAAGCTCGATCCAGTCTTTTTTATAGATCAGTGCTTACGTCGAACAGCATTGTTGTGAATGCCACAAACAATTCGGTCACGTATCAGCTCATCATTAATTGGTCCAAATGCACATGTGGCTGCGAGGGCACGCAAAAAAGCCGCATAAGTTTCAATTGACTCTGTAGGGCCCTGTGTACAATTATTGAATTTATACCGTTCGTAAATTACATTTGTTTCTCCAATACAGTAAGTATTCCATAATTCGAAGATTCGCTCGATGTTTTGACGTTCGCCCTCCTTCCTCCTGGTACGGAAGTGAATTGTGTATTCGAAGAGCTTCCGGTCCTATGCAAGTGATGAAAGCAGCCACTCGAAAATTGTCTGGTTTAGACCAGTGGCGAAGCCAAAGGTCCTGCTTGTCCTGCCGGGCAGGACCACAAATTTCCAAAGATAACAATTTTTAAAATATTAAAAATTTATTCATTTTATGAAATCACTATATGCCTGATTCAAAGGCATTTCTTGTCTTATTCTACACTTTTACTTCGTGGCTGTGCCCCTTTTCAATTTTGAGACACAGGGTGACTGGAATGGAATTTCGAGTATCCTGTTCGTAAATTGATATCGTCAAAAATTTAGCCCTGTGGTCAGTCCTGCCCAATACTCGTAGGCAGGACTAAACCCTATGTTTGGTCCTGCCCAACAATGGGCAAACGCCTTGTAGCCCTGTTTTTGGTCCTGCCTCACAATAGAAGAAAACAATGGCACTCCTACCCTTCAGAAATGGCAGGACCTCAGGTCCTGCTCTTTCATGAAGGCAGGACCTAGACTTTTGGAGCCCTATGTTTCGGTATAATTTGTTGATTTTTTGCACCGTGGTCAAAGGTCACAAAGAATTTTCACTCAGGCCATAGTCAGGCTTAACCATTTTGATATCATGGATAAAATTAACTGTAACCGTCATGATTCTGCTGCTGAAGAAGTTTTTGCTGCTAGAAGCTTCGGCCCTACACTGTCGTCAATTGATTTATATAATAACCGATCGTTTCAAGACGAGTGGTACTTGTGGAAATCAAATTGTTTAGGGTCGTTCTGTTGGTCGTATTTACTGTTAAAGTCAAGAATATCACAGACATCGCGAGAAACCTGACATGCATATAGTTTTCTCTCAGACTGCAGAGAGCAAAGGAAGTCATATTCAAAGGCCTAATTATAAACAGTAGAAAAAGTTTGCAGCCGCTGCCGAGAAAGAATCTTCGATTTTTTGTACCAGGAAAGTCGAGATCGAGGGGAGATGGAGTGTGCATTAAATTCAATTTCAGCAGTTCGTCCTCCTGCCTTAAACAGGAACTACCATACAATTCAGAGGTCCTGATCAAAAGGACGCTTTGAAAAGGATGAAAAGGAAAACAATGGTAATTACTGGGAGCTTTTGTACTCGGTAACTCAGATTGTATTTTACTGGAAAAATGTCAGGGGTCTCCTCTGATATTCAAAACAAATTTATTCAAGACCCTCACTACCGTGCATCAGACATATCCATGTTGTGACAGAATCTTTTTACTTTTTTTAAATAATTTGAATCAATTATGTTTCCAGTATGTATTACAACTGTATATGCCTATCTAGTACAAGCAATTTCTTTTTAGTCAATGATTTCAAAATTTCCAATCAATGAAAACATTTTCAAATGTTACTTATTTTAGAAAGAATTTTTGTGATGCTCTTTTGACAAGGATCCGACTCTTCATCCCCTTTTTTCAAAATGTGGCAGTGAAAAATGTTTCACTGCAATCTTGATTTCAACATATCCAGAAAGGCGTTTCCCCCATTTCCGAGGGTCTCTAGGGCGTGGCTTCATGTGTATTTCTGGGGGCTACGCCAGACCCCTTTTGCGCAGGACCACCTGTTCTTGGTTAGCTTCGCCACTGGTTTAGACTTCAAATTCGTAACAGTTTCGTACGCATCATAAATGTGCTTCCATTGCTTCCAATTCTCTGCCAAATTCCCTTCTAAGCTTAATCGTGGGGGTAATGGCACGTTAGATATGAACGCCGATGTTCCGCTATTTCCTTAGAGGAAGCACTTGGCCCAGGCACGATTGGATCCGGATCTTTCATCGCAAAACAAGAACCAGCAAAGCAATCATTTACCTCCTAAACATCAAAGATGGGTGTTTCACCTGACACCATGTAAGAATATCCGGTATATAACAAGGATAGAACACTCGAACTCGAACTTCAATACTCCATTTTCTATTCTCACGCATAACATAACATAACAAACCGGGCGCATGCCCAACTAACATAAATACGAGGCTAATAACGTCACAGTTCCCAGTACAAAAATGATTCGTTATTCCAGTGGCTTTCACTTCAAGAGGCCAAGAATTGACATGTCTACTTCTGTGTGATTCGCGGCACGGCATTTCTGTCCTCAGGTCCCCATGTCCCCAGGTCCCCAGGTGCTGTAGGTGAAAGGTTCCAAGATCATCGCACAAAGTCAATATTGAAAACTTTATAATGGTTTCCATTCCAAAAAGCAACTCGATTATGAAGTGAAACTAATCATGGGCGTAATGGATGCTTTGAAACTACCTACAAAGCATCAAAAGAGTACCGGCATTCTTCGTACACAGCGACAAGATACCTATATTTATCTGTGAGATTTTAGAGAGTCATTCTGCACTTTATCTGCTGTATCAGACAACATTTGTAGAGCAGTGCTCGTACTAAATTCTTTAGATTGAGTACACGTAAAAGAGGACTCTGCGCGATCTTTATTCATTTCATAGTAAATTCCTTTTTATAATCGGCAAAAATACCTGGCTCAAATGTAGGAGGGAACAATTGTGGCTCCTGTCAAATCATTTGCAATAGTTGCATGTACCATGCACTTGAAAAGGCCTAAGGTAATCGAGGTCAGAAGCGAAAACAGATCGGAGTTTGGTAAATTATCCTGTCTATCCAGTGCTAAAAAGCAGTGAGATAAATTAACATTCTCAAAGTTTACAAGAATACATAAAACATAAAATAAATAAATTACCGACATTTTGGCTCTACTAATTTCGACATTTTGGCTCTACTTATCAGATCTAATACCCACATATTGCTCGTATAGATATTTTTATTGCAATTGTTGAGTTACATTTTTATTATACTAGAGCTTTTGATTGTATAGGTATTCTATATATGGCATAAAAAACGTTTAGGAATATCCGATTCTACAGGCATCAGCTTAGATTTGCCACTTTCACTTAACATTGATCTAACTCAGTGGCGTAGCGTGACTTTCTCAACTGGGTATTCTCTTTTTTGAAAAAGGGTGGAGTAAGGTGTGGCCGGGTGGGGTTTGGTTGGAATAGGCGGGATAGGAAGATTATTTAATATATTATTTAATTTAGATCCATTATTTAATGTCTAAAATCGGTTGGCAAGGACTGCATTGTCTGGGTATAAATATGATGAAACAATACTTTGGTAAAGAACCCAACACAAATCGACTTTTTGAAACCATTCCAATACGTCAAACTACCGTTTCATCAAAAGCAAATCAAAGCTTCTCATTGAAAATCAGTAAACATACATGGTAGAAAGACTTTCCAATGCATTTTGTTCTGGATAGTGAAACTACGTAGCGAGCTTGTTAGCTTGATTGGTAAAGATGGAATAAAAGATTAGACTGGCAGTATGCTTCAAAAAACTATATAACAATATATTCTTGATAAGTACATGAAGATGCCTTGAATAAACAGTAAAAGGAAACAGCTTATAGAAAATATTGGTATAATCGAGTTATGTTGCAATGTTTTTATTTATACACTAAATCAATTCTGCGCTCCTTCATCGCAGCGAATTTTTCAATTATGTTGTCGTGAAATGATTTACGTGTATACAAGCATGTAAGGAGTTCTTTTTCGATCGAAAACAGTGACAAAGCAGATAAGCGACCTTGACACATAGTGTTGCGAAAAGCTGTTTTGATGCGCTTCAAAGCAGAAAAGGAACGTTCTACAGAGGCAGTGGTTGCAGGTACTGTTAGAATAAGCTCACAAAGTTTAGTGATCTGTGGCATCGTTTTAAATAGTCCAGTGGAAAGCAGCGTTTGAAGTAATTCATGCGGGAAGATATCTGAAAGCTCGTTTGAGTGATAAAATGCTCGAAGTTCCGTTTCTAACTTTGAATGATCGAAGTGACGACCATAACTGGCAATAAGAGCGGAAAAGGCTTTCCTTGGAAAATCTTTCTTATGTTTAGGGGCCCTCTCAGGGTCTAGCAGCTCTACAAAACAAAGGGACTGCAAAGACTGGAACCGTGTGGAGATTTCCTGCAACAAATGATCCAATATTTCAAAAAACAGCAACTTAAACGGTCGGTTCGGCTGGTCTTCGAAAACAGTTCTCTTTCGAAGTGGCTCATCGATGCTCGCCGAAGACTTCTGCCATATGTCATTGAAACCCTCATCACTTCTTAAAGATGCAATGATACCTTTAACTTTTTCGACTTTGGCATTGCAATACGAGATGTCATATCTCTTCGTTTGAAGAATACTGAAGAGCCATTCCGTATGAGGAAAGATGTTTTGAAAGACTTCAAGAAGAAACATAAATTCCGCACCCTTCATTTTAGAAATGTAACCACCAGCAGCATCTACTGTGGCATCATCCCAGGACTGTGGGGAATCGATAACATCATTGAAGAAGGCAAGAAGATGGGAGAAAATACTATGAACTGTACCAACCAAGCGAGCCTTAGAATTCCACCGAGTCTCACACGCAGTGGGGATTCGGCGCTTCAAAAAACGATTGAAGTCAGAAGATCGTTTTGTGGAACGAGAAAAGAATGTAGACAGTCCAGTTAAGGTGGAGAAAAATCTCTTACATGCATTTATTCTGCGCACACTTTGAGACAACACAAGGTTGAGTTTATGTGCATAGCAATGAATAAACAAAGCCTCTTGGTACTTCTCATTCACCCTGACATTCACACCGGAAATTTCACCTGCCATTACTGACGCACCATCATAAGTCTGAGCAACGAGCTTTGGCCCAACCTTATACTCTTCAATCTTTGAAATTGCAATTGCAGCAACTGATTCAGCATTTCTTTCCAAGCTACATTCAATAAATTCAATAAAACGTTCACAAACTCTGAATTTAGAGACATAGCGAAAGACCAAAGACAGCTGCTCTCGTTTTGATACGTCGGGGCTCTCATCAAGTTCTATTGCAACAAAGTTTGCACCAGAAAGCTCATCGCAAATTTCCTCCTTCATTACTCTTGACATACAGTGGATCAAATCGTTTTGAACCTGAGGAGAAGTACCAACAAAAACAGTAGCTTCAGAAAAATGCCTCCTTAGAACATCGTCATATCGCTCTAACAGTTTCAAAAATTCAACGTAGTTCCCTTTATTGAGAGAACTCTCACTTTCATCGTGTCCCCGAAAAGACAGTTCTTGCTTACCAAGCAAATAAACTGCATCAATCAATCGACGCATCATCTCCCTATTCTCCCTGACTTTTTCATTGTGCAGCTGTAGTGACCTTTGCTTTTGGTTGTCGAACAGAAAATCGATGCGAGCTCTCCCAAAGGTTTTCAACTGAATCATAGCATGAATGTGTGCCTGTGAAAGCCCATGTTTTTTGGAAGATTTAGTCAAGTTACTCAAATCAGAAAAACCTGTATCATTCCATACTCCCTTATCTGAGATAAATAACAAACATGGCCAGCAGTATAGTTTATTGTTTGAAATTGATCCAGTGAGCCAGTCGATTCTTTCGTAAGAAGCGGTCGAAAAACGGCGAACAAATCCACCTTTACAAGGTTGTGTGATGTCAACACACGGGTTTGGCTTACCCTTATCAATAATGCTCTTTCTTTCAGCAAATGATAAAGTAGCAAATGGTTTGTTAAGTAAAGTTGAAACGATATCATCCGTCGCAGATTCTGCCATGCTTACGATTAAACAGGGAGGAAAACAGCCGAGAGGAGTACCGAACAAATTGATTACCCCATAGCTAATACAAATGAGTCATAGAGTACCTGATATCATTTCAGTGGTTGCTAACACTAAACAAAGTGCTCAATTAAAAATTTCGCAATAGCTGTTGTTGAATTCCCTGAACTATTTACTGACGTAAAGAGGAAGTAACTGTAAACACCTACTCTTGTTGCTACTTTATGCAAAAGGCCGATAGAAAATGTCGAAATTATTCACGTATGGTATTACATGGGTTATAAATATGTTGTGGGGCATGTAGTCTAGACCGTTTTCTCTACAAGTTAATTTTCGAAAGCATCGAAGGTAATGAGAGGTGACTGCACAAAAGGCCTTCGAATGATGCAAACAAAATAGGCCAAAACTTTATGTAAATACACCAGGCAACTATAAGGAAATTATTCAAGCCTATCTGCATTTATATGATCACATAATACAAACAGAAGCATACCTTTAGACTTACGTTACGAATGATAACATAATTGGCATTTTCAAGGGCATACAGATAGAACTAAGTGTAGTACTATGTAGCAGCCTACCTTTCCTCTGCTCTGTGCTGTTGGTAGATTGGGGGTCAAATGTAAGAATGATTATGAAACAGCTAAACGAGCATGCAAACGTCCTTTGCAATTATTTTTCGAGATATAGTCATCTTTACTGTTCTCGATGAAACTCAATCAGTCGCTCCGACATCCATTTGCTTTTTATTTTGACTTCAATGCGAGACTGTTTTGAACCATCTCTGAGGCTGTACGCTGCATATTTCTCAGCGTACAGGACCATTGTTTTAGCTGATTAACGGCAAATATTATTCATGGAAAGGAGCATTTTGATTGGTTGAAGTACCGTCTAGGGTATTCACTGCGTATTCGTGACCGCCCTCACTTCAACATGAAGTAGCTCAATCTTCCACATTGGCTTCAAAGATCTCCCTGCTTCCCTAGGCTTCGCAGCGTTATCGCTGTCTTACTTTCCAATTAATTTTGCGATAATTTGAACGAAGGCGAGAAAATCAGCCATAATAAATCAGCCAATAGAGCATATTTAAGTAATTGAAATTTTACATTGCATTTATATTTTTTCTGAAAAATCTCAGGGTATTCACTGAATACCTTGAATACCCGGACGCTACGCCACTGATCTAACTCGTTTCTTTATCAGTTTTAAGGATTGCCTGTCAATATTGGATCGTGTCGACAGATATGAGAACACCATTTCGATCAGCTTCCCCAATTCACCATAAATTGCACGGTTAAATTTGAAATTTGAAATTCTTCAAAGGTTGCCCATTTATTCAGGTCTTTTGACAGAAAAAAGGTTCCTGAAAAGGCGCAACACTGTACGATTCACAATTGAAGTTACCTTTCCCATGAGATTTCGAAAATCATTAAAACTGATCCTGTGAAGGTCATCATACATGATACTTTCATCTTTTTGGCAGCATCTTAAGACCTCTTTGATACATGTGTAAAATTGCTGTTCTATTTAATGTGTAACTGCATTGAGGAAATCGTTTCCATTCGCGTTAAGTTGGAAATTTTCGAGAAGATAAAATCTTCGAACAGTCTTTGAATATTAATTGGAAATCATTTGAGACCTTTTGTGTAGTCAATAGGATTGGCAAAACATTTCCTGATACTGTTTTACTTGTGGACTTTGGTTAAATTTGTGTGTTGTAATTTTAAGGTTTATTTTTTTCAAAAATTTAATCTCAGTTTAATCGTTCATTTAGCGAAAAAATGGGAAGGCTATTGCCCTCTGTCCCTTTTATGAAACAGGCCATGATTCCAACAAAATATTTGGAAAGTTTCAGGTAGCAGGCGAATTTTCTTCAATTAGACGAAAGATAAAAATCATTAACAGAATCAATGTCAATCATGAGTTGTTTGTATTTGTATTTGTATTTGTATTTGTTGCTACCTAGCATCCGAAGGTAGTTTTTAGGACACTGAGAAGCTATGCTTATCGAGTTGTTCCAAAAGACTGCATGATAACATTATTGTTCCTCATTTCAAATATTATTTCAGCCTACTCACGTATTCCTTCTAAAAGGTCACTGAAGTTTATGACGTCACTTTTCTAAATTTAGGTCATAAATAGCAGGAACATACCTTTTGAAAGTTTTACCTTAGAACGAAACTCTATTATCGTGCATTCCTTTGCAGCCAATATGAAATCATTGATCATCCTGGTGCTTCTTGCACTTTTGTCAATTGCTTATGGCAAAGCTGTGAAATCAAAGGATCCCCGCTACTACGGAAAGGATGCCTATTGGTACGGAAAGGATCCCCGCTACTACGGAAAGGATGCCCGATACTATGGAAAGGATCCCCGCTACTACGGAAAGGATGCCTATTGGTACGGAAAGGATCCCCGCTACTACGGAAAGGATGCCCGCTACTACGGAAAGGATGCCCGATACTACGGAAAGGATGCCTATTGGTACGGAAAGGATCCCCGCTACTACGGAAAGGATGCCCGATACTACGGAAAGGATCCCCGCTACTACGGAAAGGATGCCTATTGGTACGGAAAGGATCCCCGCTACTACGGAAAGGATGCCATTTGGTACGGAAAGGATCCCCGCTACTACGGAAAGGATGCCATTTGGTACGGAAAGGATGCCCGCTACTACGGAAAGGATGCCCGATACTACGGAAAGGATGCCATTTGGTACGGAAAGGATCCCCGCTACTACGGAAAGGATGCCATTTGGTACGGAAAGGATCCCCGCTACTACGGAAAGGATGCCATTTGGTACGGAAAGGATGCCCGCTACTACGGAAAGGATGCCCGATACTACGGAAAGGATGCCATTTGGTACGGAAAGGATCCCCGCTACTACGGAAAGGATGCCCGCTACTACGGAAAGGATGCCATTTGGTACGGAAAGGATCCCCGCTACTACGGAAAGGATGCCATTTGGTACGGAAAGGATGCCCGCTACTACGGAAAGGATGCCCGATACTACGGAAAGGATGCCATTTGGTACGGAAAGGATGCCCGCTACTACGGAAAGGATCCCCGCTACTACGGAAAGGATGCCATTTGGTACGGAAAGGATCCCCGCTACTACGGAAAGGATGCCATTTGGTACGGAAAGGATGCCCGCTACTACGGAAAGGATGCCCGATACTACGGAAAGGATGCCATTTGGTACGGAAAGGATCCCCGCTACTACGGAAAGGATGCCCGCTACTACGGAAAGGATCCCCGCTACTACGGAAAGGATGCCATTTGGTACGGAAAGGATCCCCGCTACTACAAAAAGGATGCCCGCTACTACGGAAAAGATGCCCGCTACTACGGAAAGGATGCTTTTTGAATGGGATAATCTAGTAGCTTATAACCATGGAACTGACTTTTTCATGCCATTACTAGTGCTATTAGTAACTTTAATGAATTGACATAGCAATGAATTTTTAGAACTGAGAATGATGACTTCATTTTGTCAACATTTTGTATCTCTTTCTTATTATGATGAAAATACAAAATAAATAAATCAGAAATCTATAACAGTACAAAATACATCATCTTGTTATAGCCAATTTAAAGCAATTTATTTTTCAAATTTTTGTCACAAGACTGAATCTTATATTTCTATTTGCCCTTGCAAAAACGATAAAAAGGAACTATAAAAGTCTCCTATAAATTATTTGACAAAAACATTATTGAAATACATGCAATTGAAACATACTGACCAGTAGGGTGATTGCTCAAAATTGGCCCCTGAAAGTTAAGTTCATGATACAACTATATTCAGGCGGCCGAGATGTGATAGAAAATGGACAAGCTATGACGCAGCAAGTAATTATACAATGGGGCTCTCTGAGTGGAACCTAACTGGGGTTTTGTGTTTTTTAATTTGACGAAGGACATTTTCGCTCGGTCAACGTGCCTAACTGTTAGAATGTGGAGAATTCGAGATATAGAGAGAGGATAAGATTCTCTTTACCAAACATAACGAAAAACCCTTATTTACACAAGTAACTAAGAACTACCACAACCCAATCTAATTAACATAAGAATAATTGAATTAAAGAACCTCGCGTAGGAAGCAGTCTGGGTCTAGCCTATCCAACACTAACGATCCCTAACGACCCATGCTGACAAAACAGTTCGAGCACGATGGTCTCGCGGCAGTGCAATTACTTGATTACGTAAGGGAATCTTTTGTACGTAACTGTGAGCTGCCAAACTTTTAATTTTGTAAACCACTTAGTTGCGAGTGCAAAGATTCCTTCAACTCGGCAATTCAACCATTTGATTAAGAAATGTAGTCACAGATCCCAAAATTATTAATTGATCATTTCGTTAACTGTTCGTCTGGCCTCAGACGTTTATCAAATTTCCATGGTTTCTATGGTATTCCTACACCAGACTAACTTATTCAACATACTCGCCCTGTTTTTATAAAGCAGGGTCTGAAGAATTTTGAATGAATTTTGGGTCAACCCGAGAGAAAATTGAAATGTCCCTGCAAGCATTTTGCGACAATTTTGCAAAGCAAAGAAACATTCGAATAACCATCGCCAACTTTACAAAACTTGCAGGAAACAAAACAGATTTGAAACACTTGCAATATATTCGAATTTCCCGTCTTTACTTCAGATTCTTTTAACGTCCCAAGTTCCATTCCACGTTACACATGCACATGCGGAACCAATTATAACTGCAGAACGTAACGAGCGAAACTAACGACGATTGGTCGAATCGAAGAGGATGACTGCAATGGGAATCTCACTCTAGCTGCCAAACCCTATTTAATTAGCACGACTATAGACCAAAGTGTCTATTAGCGAACCTAAATTGCCGACTTAATCTAATTTCAATGCCTGCCAGAAGTCTTGGAACACTGACATCAATTTTCAAGGTCAAGATCAATCATCCCCCTCTCCCCTACAGAACAATGTTTGTTTACTATCAAACGGGCTAGGATTTTAGGAAGCACGTTCTTTTGTGCTTCTTTTGTGATATTTCTCTAAATCATAACGAATCATTTTCCAATTACTGGGACAAGGGAAGATAGAAAATGATAGGGAATCGGGTGTCTATGAGCGCTACCATGTTGCCACATGTGAATGCGAAGGAGCATAGCCTAAGCAAATCTATTAAATTCGTAGATGGTTTTGGGAGGGTTATGGTGGATAAAATTGGCCATTTGAACCGTTTCTCACCAGCATGTTGTTCGCAATTATTTATATCATGCATGGTTTGTAGACATTCTCATGAATTTCTTTGTTTTTTTATCAACAATTAAACCATAAATAAAGGGACTTTTCAGCAAAAAAAGCATTTTTTCAAAACCACTAAACTGTACTGTTTTTCCTTTGAAAATGATAGTTTTCTTAAACCGATGATCGAATTCTGCACAAAATACTTGTATTCAATAATGATTTAAAGGATATTGAAGGAAAAAATCAGTAGAATGATTTTTGTAACCAATAACAATGCTCGGATATCTACAAAATCAATCGTTCAGAGTTCCAACCCCCTTTTCCTTTTAACTGGGTGAAGAGTAAAAATTTTGAATTTCCATTAGCAGCAGTGAGAGAAGCACCATCGAAAACCCTAGGGTAGGTCAATGTTTTGATATCGCAGATTGCTGTTTTCGAGAAAATTTTCAGACAATGCCTGCCAAAAGTCTTGGAACACTGACATCAATTTCCAAGGACAAAATCAATCATCCCCCTCTCTCCTACAGAACAATGTTGGTTTAGTATCAAACGGGCTACCTATCTACCTACCTACCTACCCACCTACCTACCTACCTACCTACCTACCTACCTAACTACCTACTTACCTACCTACCTTACTTCCGGAACATCGAGCGCCCCCTTCTCATGTACTCAATCTTCGTACATAAAAAAAACGACGCAACACACACTTATCCCAATTTTAAAAATCAAATCCTCAGGAGGCCCAAATACTTCCATAATTGCCCATAGGTTAGTAGAGCAGATACAAGAAAAAAGTAAGAAAGCGTGGCACAAGAGACCATAACGAATAGCAAATAATAACAATCAGCATCGAATTAGTTAAAACTCAAAAGACCATCGTGAAATTAACATTGATCAAACTTCAATTAAATCATCATTAATAAAATTAGGGCACCATTAGGCTTGATCAATATTCAAGAGCCTTTGAATCAAATTACTGTGTTCATGTTGTATTGAAGTTGTGGCTAGAATAAATTTCGTTCCCTGTTCGATTTGTCCGTTAGAATTTTCAACAGAGAAAGGAAATGCTTCCATTATTTAATTTTCAGTACTTTAATCTTCTTGTAATTTCTGATAGTTTTGATATATGACATGAATGATATGATATGATATGATATATGATATATGATATGATATGATATGATATGATATGATATGATATGATATGATATGATATGATATGATATGATATGATATGATATGATATGATATGATATGATATGATATGATATGATATGATATGATATGATATGATATGATATGATATGATATGATATGATATGATATGATATGATATGATATGATATGATATGATATGATATGATATGATATGATATGATATGATATGATATGATATGATATGATATGATATGATATGATATGATATGATATGATATGATATGATATGATATGATATGATATGATATGATATGATATGATATGATATGATATGATATGATATGATATGATATGATATGATATGATATGATATGATATGATATGATATGATATGATATGATATGATATGATATGATATGATATGATATGATATGATATGATATGATATGATATGATATGATATGATATGATATGATATGATATGATATGATATGATATGATATGATATGATATGATATGATATGATATGATATGATATGATATGATATGATATGATATGATATGATATGATATGATATGATATGATATGATATGATATGATATGATATGATATGATATGATATGATATGATATGATATGATATGATATGATATGATATGATATGATATGATATGATATGATATGATATGATATGATATGATATGATATGATATGATATGATATGATATGATATGATATGATATGATATGATATGATATGATATGATATGATATGATATACTATGATATGATATGATATGATGTGATAAATAGGTTTTACATAGTTGACAAGACCTATGTAAAACCTGAAAGGTAAAAGTAGGCTTAAAGAATAAGCCTACACTTTTCACTTTTTACTGGTAAATTTGATAGTTTTCTAGCTGGTGTTATTGTGGTCAATTAGTAACCTCAACCTGTCTTCCTCGCTTGGCAAGATAAATATATTAAATATATCATCCAGACAAGAAGCTTCGCGCCAGATGTATTTGTCAACCTTGCTTCTAATCGTGAAAAGATTGGCATAGGCCGGAGCCAGATTCGTTCTTATGGCTGAACCCAACTTCTGTCCGTCTGTCTTGCTTCTGTCTGTGAAATGATTATTCAAGTAAAAGATTGCCAACTATGCTAGAAAGTGAAGGATTTACTAGATAAGGCTGAGCATTGCATTGTTTCAAATTTTCATCTAAGATAAAATAAATAGTTAAATTTAGAGCAACTTCAAACAGAACACACATTCAGCGAAAATCTGCGTTAACGTTTTTATTTCAACAATAATAGAATGTCAAAAGAACTAGGACTAACAAAATAATGTAAAAACAGTTTTTAGTAACTAAGAAAATTAAAACTGCAAATTATAAATGTTTCCTGCTTTTTAATTTCAGGTACGTTAAGTCCAACAATTTTCAGCGGAAGAAATTTCTGACAATAAACTTTGGCAAAAAAGATCTTCGGACAGATTTTAAAAATTTGGACAAAAAAACTTTCGGACAAATGTTGACTACCACGTCAGACTATTGACTCACGCGTGTTTCTAAGATTGTTAATGAGCTTTTGAGAAACTTGAAAGAATCTCTGAGTACTGAAAATATGACAGTGTTGAGAAACTTTTAATATCGAAATGGCTGAAATTGTTAATTTCGTATAATTCAAAGTTTCTTAAGTGCCTAGAAGAGGAAAGAATTATCTCTAAATATCCTTTTACGTTCGTAAATTTGTCACTGTTTTAAAGGTATATGTGCTTATTCATAGCTGAAGTTATGATCAGTCATTTCTCGGAGACATTGATACTGCTGGCTCCCATGATACGGCAAAATGAGAAAAAGAAAGTCAGTGTGACATTTTGATATCCGATGAGAACGATTAAGAGCCTAGTCTTTTCTAAAGAAAATAACAAGAACTTTGAAATGAATCCCGTGATGTGAATAGGCCCTGTCTGACTACAATAGAATTAACAAGGATTTGAAGAAACACACTACGCTTGATACCAAAAGGGGAGGGAGAGACGGACGGGAGAAGAGAAGAGCGTAGAACGTCATGTGAAATAGGCACGAGAATCCCGACCCAAAGCAATTGAATAAACCCATTTGAATCAAAGGGACCCACACTTTAGTGCAGAAGCCCAAACTACATATATCCTTCTTCTCTATTCCTATTGGCATCAAAGGAGCAAATAAGGACTCAGGCCCGAGTTAAACGACGTCAGATTGGGTCAACTTCGGATTGCTTTCACTTCGGATAGGGCTTTCAGTTACACGACTCTGAGGCAATCCGAAGTACTTCAGTGGGCGTAACCAGAGTGAAAGTCGCTCCGCACTGGAGGAGAAGTGAACATTAATCCGAAGTACTTCGCTTCGCATTCCTTCTCGAGTAAACACTGGATCCGAAATGATTTTCACTCCGAAACCTCGTTCCAGATCACGTCGCCTCTGTGCAAATCACAACAATCTGGCACGAAGAAAATTGTTAATGAAACAAACATCTGCTTGTAGCTATTTCATTAGGTAAAGGAGAAAAATTAAGGCCCAGCGTCGCTTCTGGCTTAAGCCCGGTCGCTGCAGTGGCTGGTGGTCAAACCTAAAAAGAACGGGCTTATAGAAGATGATGAAGAGTGGCGACTCAGAAATATATTTAATTTGTTCCGTTATCAACTGCGTCCATACATTGAAACATAGCAATCTGACATCGTGTAAGAGCGAAGCAAAGCAGAGCAAAAGTCAATCCGAAGTCGTGTAATCACTTGGAAAAGCAAAGTACAACTGCTTCGGATTGGGGTGGGCAGTCCGAAGCGAAATCCGACGTCGTGTAACTCGGGCCTTAAATACCAAAATTGAACAAGACGACTCACACCCGAATGAGAGTAATATAAATCATCTGAAGTAAAACCCTTAGCGAAATCAAACTTAACAACATTCCTCGTAAAATTAACTTTCACAAAATTTGATCAGCATTTGTTTAGACAACAAGCTGCAAAGCCAATTGTTAACTGTGAGCAATTGAATGACGGGATATAATGTCTTTAAGTGCAAAATGAAAAAGCACCAGGTTGGTAACTGTTACTGTAGTTTGTGAAAGTGGTTCAAAAATAGGTTTTTTTAAGAAAATCACATCGTTGTATTTTAGCCCCAAAGTCGTATGTTATGTGAAGATTATGATTTTAACTGATAAAATTCGAGCAGCACATCACTCTATTGTAGTAATCGGTTAATCCTGAGAAATCAATTTATTTTTGCAATAATAATGATAATAATAATAATAATATTAATAATAATAATAATTATTATTATTATTCTCCTTGAGCACATTTTATCTGAGTGTCAACAGCTAGCGCAAGCACAATATAATAGGTGGAGACATGACAAGGTAACTCAAATTTTCCACTGCAAGTTATGTCAAGAACTAGGATTAGACCACAGAAATAGTTGGTACAACCATAAAGTAGAGACTGTGATTGTGACAGAAGACATAAGGTTATTATGGGATTGTCCCATACAGACAGATTATCGACTTGAGCATAACCGACCAGACATCGCTTTTGAAAATAAAATGAATCGATCGTGCTTGCTGATTGACATATCCTGCCCCTTCGACACCAGGACTGAAAGAAAAGAAAAGGAAAAAATTGAGGTATATCAAGACTTGGAGAGAGAAATCAAGAGATTTTGGAATGTAAGAGAAGTCAAGATAGTGCCAATAAACATTGGAGCTCTGGGTACGATTGAAAAGAACTTTGAGAACTGGGTGAAGAAAATTGAAATAGAAAGTAGCACAGAACTCTTGCAGAAAGCTTGCCTGTTAGGAACTGCAAATATACTAAGAAAAGTACTGGATACCTAAAGCCAAGGGATTTGGCCTGCTATCCAGTAGTTAACCGGCAGTCAACACCATTTCATTTTCATTTCATTTCAAATAAAATAAAATAAAACAACTAAAGTTAAAAAGGATGTAATTCCGGATTTGTCCATGGCTTATTTTTGCAACAAAATATGTAGTACGTAGTACGGATGGCAATGTTGGAAAGTTTAGAAATGAGATACTGTTTTTGTTGCTGATCGATGGAGAGAGAGTCACACATTTTGAAGAAGGAGATGCAGGAATTGCCAAAGATGCCAAGAGAGCTCATAGAAAGATTCACAAAAGAGACACATTTGAACTTCCGCTGTAAGTCAGATAGAAGAGAAGCATACTTGCTATGTTTTCTTGTTGCATTTGTGTCAAGATTAGATTCAAAACCAACAGTAAGCTCTAAGATTTATAGGTAATTGTTGTTAGTCTTCAAGAGAAGATCTGGACGAAGGTTTTCTCCAGTTATGATTGATGGTGAAAGATAGCCAGGTATATCAGCGTAGATGGTAGATTCATTAACAGCTTTAAGAGACGTAGCTAGAAAGTTTAAGATAGAGTTATGACGCCAGGTGTATCGGCCTTGTTCCAAGTATGTTTTGCAGCCAGCAACAACGTGAAGGAGGGTTTCTGGCAGAAAACAGAAAGAACAATCAGAAGTCTGGCTCAAGTTCCACTTTTTCAAGTTTTTCTGTGTAGCAAGGGTATTGTTCAGGTACCTTATGGTGAAATTGAAAATATTCTGAGGCATGCTACTTTGCACCTTGGACCAAAGTTTGTTTATTTGTGGAAGATCCTGGTTAAAAAGATGTGACAATAAAGATCCTTGGGAAGTTAGAATGTTTTGCAGACGATCTTTATGTTCTTGCTGGACAGCCTTTAATGCTTCTTTCGTGTTCCTATATATATCATATTGTATATTTGTGCTACTGCTGGTATTTTTCCATAAAGAGCGAATGTTATCGTTTGGTGAAGATTTCAATGCGTTGCGTAAAATAGTTTGACACTGTAGGAATTTGGTGGATGGTAAAGTTAGGCTGAGTCCAAACTGGTTTTTAGAAAGAATAATGCTACTCAAGGTAGCACTTATTGGGAGGTCGAGCCACTGGCGGATGTATTTGGATACAAGGTTGTCAAGATTCTCGACAACCCACGTCTTTGAAAGATCTGCTACAGTAAGGTTCCAGGAAATTTTAGAAAGAACGAAGTTGTGATAAAGACGTAGCTTATTTTTTGCATGAAGAGGCTGGGAATCGATTTGTTTGAGCATGTTTGACAGTGATGATAAAAGGTCAGATTTATGTTCTTGGTTTGTCATTTCAAAGTCAAAATGACGACCGAGGTACTTGAAAGAGTTTCCATTCGAGACAGATGGGATAGGTTTGTTGTTTATGAAAAGCTTAGGTTGATACTGAAGAGAACGCGTGGAAAATTTCTTTATTCCAAAAGTGATGCATTTATCGACACGTATGATCATGTTAGCCCATTGGCACCAGCGAGTGAAACAATTCAGTAGAAGTTGGTTTTCTTTCTCATTGCTGGTGATAAATTCGTATTTGCCCTAGTGTCCGAGCTAAAAGCTCAGTTAACATAAAAGGTATGTCTACTAGGCTTGTGTTATCCACCACATACATAATCACTTCATATAAACTGCGAGACACAAGATTTAGAAGTCATTCAATGTGAAATGTAATATAGAACTTATTGTATCTGATCATACGCAAGGGCCGAGAGAAAATAGATTCCAAGAATAACTTCTTAACCCTGTGTCTCCATATATAGTTGGCCATTATCAAATTTGATACCGAGCACCACTGTAATGTGCTCTTTACAATCAACTTATCTACTGACAATGATCTCATAACAGTCCAAACATCCTTTTTGATGCAACCAAGTGAGCCAAAGCAAAGCACTTTCAAATCCACCTCCCAACCTAACGACTGCAGCAGACTGCACAGCGGCTGATACCGTTTCTCTTTGGTGTTCAGTGCTTGCTCAAAATACAGATCGTAGCAGACAGTCACCTCTAAGATAATGCATTTACGTGACTGAATGTCAATGATAATGATGTCAGGTTTACGATGCGTAATACGCTGTAATTCATCACCATATTCCGTTATTATTGATTCTGCAAGTTTGTTTGCATGAAACTGGAAACCAATTATACTTCCTGAGATCACCTCAAATATTTTGTCAGCAATTCGATTGTGACGTCGACTATAAAAGTTGTGAAACTCTCTACATCCATTCATCAGATGTGCGACACTTTCCGTGTGCTGATGGTAAAAGGGGCAAGAAGGGTCATTATCACGATTCCATACATGCTTTGTGAAGTTTGTTGGAAGTAGACTCAACCGTGCTTTTATTGCAAACTTCACCAGTAAATCACTTACTTTCCAGTTGTAAAAAATTGAATGGGAGGATTTCAACTGAACATCAGTCATGCAGAGAAAGGGGCCTTGAACTGACAATTGCTTTGCTTTTTGCAAATCTCGATTAACTGTCTGTTTGAATAGCAACTTTTGAAGTGGAGCACCTTCATCAAAAAATTCACCATTAATAATTACTCCAGCCTTTCCTTGCCTGAACTCAATGGAAACATCTAGCTTTCTAGCATATCTCAGAAGATCTGGCCAATCTGATTGACACCCAAATTTGGTACGACTATTCAGGTAGCCGTCTTCACTAATCTCAAACCCAAGGAAGTTCATATCATTATCTGTTGAAGCAACTTTCCGTTTTTCCATATCCAAATTAAGGGATTGACGTGCAATGTTCTTGAAATGTAATTGGGGATGATTCAACATCTTAATGAGAAATGCAACCCTTGTTGACCTATACACATCTGACACACGCTTAACTCCAATCCCTCCGTGCTCGCGTGGTAAGAAGATGATGAGCTGTGTTGTTGTTTCATACAAATCGTACATATTTCGAACTGCCTTCACCAAGGACTTTTCCATGAGTTCCAACTGCTCCTCTGTAAACCTTGTATTGTAAAAATGGTGGAGAATCTTCGCGAGAGCCAAGTTATTTAAAGCACTAGCCTTTAGAGCAAGGGGCAATTTGCAGCTTGTTATTTTTTCCAATAAATCTTTATAACTTTCTATAACTTTATACACTTGCACAGCATCTTCGCCGAAAAGTGAGAGAGACTTTCCAAGATACTTATAGGACTTGTCACGGGGATAAACTTCGATGACATTTCCTTGAATTGACACAGTTGGCTTTTTATCTGCCTTGCCTTTGTACCAGTTATTCCCAGACCTCCTTGCATACATAACTGCACATTTACTGGGTTTCACTTCTAAACCTGCTATCTTCATGGCAACTTGTCCAATATCAAACATCTCATTTATAATCGTTACGTCATAACTGACAACAACAACATCATCCGCAAAAGCTTGCAATGGACATGGATTAATCCTTCTTTCATCTTCGATGCCCTGCCTGATAACAGCCTCTTTTACCATAGGCTTGCATACTCTGTCAATCACCAATATGAATAAAAGTGCACTCAAAGGGTCACCTGTCTTTGTTCCTCTGATTATATTGAACTCTTTACTCAATTCAAACCCACAAATCACAGAAAACGAAGAGTAACGGTATAGATCTTCGACCAAGCAACAATAAATCAAAGGAATGTCAAATTCCCGGAGAGTTTCAAAAAGAAAACTATGCTCAATGCTCCCAAACGCATCCGCAAAATCCACAAAAACTGCACAAAACTTTGTACTTAAGTGTCTGAAATCATCCATTGCGGCTTTCAAACTAAAAATCAATTCCTGTCTGTCACGATCGGGCAGGAAGGCACGCTGCCAAAAAGCAATCTCATTGGATATGTGTGGGGTGATTCGTTTACAGATTGCTTTCGAAAACACCTTGTAACAAGTGGGTAAAAGAAATACATCCCTAAGCGTTGACAAATCATTGATACTAAAATTCTTCTTGGGGATTCGCTGAACAATTGACTTTTTCCATGATGTTGGTATTCGCAAATTTACAAGCACAACGTTCAAGATATTCACAAAAACATACCTATTTTCGCTAAACATTTCCTTCATGTCCTCGTAAGTAACCCCATCGGCACCACAACACTTCCCACTGGGGCAGCCTTTCACAGTAGATTCAATCTCATCATAGCTGAAAAAATGACCATAATTCACAGATGCCAATGCCTCCTCACGATCAAAGAATGGAGGTACAACACCTTCAAAGCCATTAGAATCAGCACATTTGCTCGACTGAGCGTAATAATCCTCATTCCGTTGCACTGAAATTATAGCATTCTCGATGTTAGGCCAATAGCCGTTGTTCCTTATTACAGCTATCGCCTTCTTCCTTCGCTGTAACCACAAACAGGTCAGCTTTTCCTTTGATACTTCGTCGCTATTGTTATTCTCTCTTCTTTTTGACGATAAGAATGGTATGATTGTATTGTTAATGTATTTCAATTGTTTACTTATGTACTCAATTCTATCCACAGCGTTATTTATGCAATAATTGTCATCCCTTGGGAACAGTCGCAAACCACGGCAAACAAATTTCAAAAAGTTCACGCTCCACTGCGACCCATTCACCCTCTTGGCCAAGAACTTGTTGTTTTGGTAAAATATCCCCGATAATATCTTTGCAACTTTAATCCAGTCACCAATAATTCCACGACAAATAAAGTCTCCGTGGTTCGTCCTTTTCGAAGCAAAAAGCGCTCTGAATTTTCGTTCCCTATCCTGAAAAGCTCCCCACTCGTCTCCATTCAATAACCTGATATCATCATAGATTTCCTCGCAATCAAAATTTGAGTCGAACTTGGTTCCAACAAAAAATATCTTTCCTCCTCTTATGGCTGATTTAATTGCTCTTTTTAGCTTGACAATCATGAATATTAACTTGATGTAGTGAATAACAGCATTAACGACGGCAGTTACGACGGATTACGTGGAATTTTTAAACTTCAGACAGACGCACCATTAGGCCCGACTGCCCTCCATCGTCACCACAAACATAAACCATTGGCACCAGCGAGTGAAACAATTCAGTAGAAGTTGGTTTTCTTTCTCATTGCTGGTGATAATAATAATAATAATAATAATAATAATAATAATAATGGAAACTTTTCATTTTGAATTCCAGTTAAAACTACAATTACAAATCTCACTATTACAAGGTAATTTGTAACTGGCTAGCCTGTGTTTACAAAATAAAAACTATTACATCGTAGTAATGAGAAAAAAAAATGTTAAAAGGGGAGTAGATCTGGATAAGTCCAAGTTTTGTTTCTACAGCAGAATATATAGTATGTGGTGCGAATGGAGATGCTTGTAAGTTTGGAGATGAGGTAGCGTTTCTGTTGATGATCAATGGACAAAGAGTCACACATGTCGATGAATGAGCTGCAGGAGTCGCCAAAAATACCAAGTGAACTGATGGAAAGATTGACAAACGAGACTGACCTAAACTGACGTTTTAAATCAGATACGAGGGTGGCATATTTCTCTGACTTTCTGACAGCATTGCAGTTAAGATTTGTTTCAAAGCCTATGGTTAGCTCTAAAACGTACAGACAGTTTCCCTTAGTTTTGAGAAGTAAGTCAGGGCGTAGTTGATCTCCAGTTATGATAGAAGGGGAAAGAAAGCCTGGTAAATCTGCGTAGAGAGAAGACCCATTTATTGTTTGGAAGGAAGTGGCTAGAAAGTTTAATGCAGAATTATGACGCCAAGTATAGCGGCCTTGGTCAAGGTACACTTTGCATCCAGCAACAACGTGTAGAAGTGTTTCTGGAAGAAGACAGAATTCACAGTCAGATGTTTGACTAAGGTTCCATTTCAGCAGATTTTTAGGAGTTGGAAGAGTGTTGTTTAGATACTTGATGGTAAAGTTAAAGATGTTACTAGGCAAATTGCTCTGTGTACTTGACCAAATACCGTTCAGTTTTCCAGTGAATGTTTCAGTAGGAAGGTAATTGTAGCTCCCTGAGATGGTAAGTTTTGAGAGAGACGTTCTTTGTTGTCTGATTTGACAGCCTTTAATACCTCTTTAGTATTACGGTAGATGTCGTACTGTAGGTTCGTGCCATGACTGGTGTTTTTCCATAGGTTTTGAATGTCAATGTTGGGAGAAGATTTTAGGGCATTGCGACAGACAGTTTGGCATTGCGTAAATTTGACAGAAGGCAGTTGTAGATTTAGGCCAAACTGAATTTTTGAGAGGATTATTCCACTCAATGTTGCAGAAAAAGGAAGATCAAGCCACTGGCGAATGTAATTGGAAACAAGATTGTCTAGGTTTTGGACAACCCAGGTCTTTGGTAGATCTGCAACAGTAAAATGCCATGAAACTTTAGACAGAACATAACGATGGTATAATAGCAGTTTGTTTTTAGGATGGAGAGGTAAGTCGTCAATATCCTTCATAAGAATAGAGAAAAGAGAAACGAGTTTAGATTTATGATCTTGGTTACTCATTTCAAAATCAAAGAAACGACCAAGATACTTAAATGAATCGCCATTTTTGACAGCAGGTACTATTTGGTTACAGATGAAAAGTTTCGGTTGAAATTGGAGGGATCGCGTAGAGTGTTTCTTGACACCAAAGGTAACACATTTGTCAACCCTGACAATGAAGTTAGCCCATTGGCACCATTTGGTAAAGCAGTTTAATAAGAGTTGGTTCTCCTTTTCTCCACTGGTAACAACAGCAGCATCATCAGCAAACTGAAACCAGTGTACTGGCTGAAACATGCGGTCATTACCATCATAGGGGGAGAAACCAAGCTGCTTAAATTTATCTGATTTGATGTATTGTATGAACGTGTTCAAGCAAAGGTTGAAAAGAAGGGGGCTGAGGCAGTCACCTTGCAATACGCCGCGGCGAACGGGAATTGCAGGGGTTTGGAATTTATCGGTTATGATACAGGTCTTAAAATCTAGATATAAGCTTGAGATCAATGATTGAATTTCCGAAGGTATATGATGATAAGCAAGAATTGCTGGTATCAGCTTGTGATGAACTTCGCCAAAGGCGTTTTTGAGATCCAGCAAAGATACCACTAAAGATCGTTTCTTAATGCGAGCTTTATTTATTAAATGGCTCATCATTGCTGTGTGCTCTAATGTACCTGATACTTCTGAGGTGAAGCCTTTTTGGATTTGGTGATCGATGAAGCCATTGTGTTTCAGAAAAGTGAAGAGGGAGTCACGTAAGCAAGAAGTGAATATTTTTAAGGGCCCCGATTCTAAAGTGATTGGCCTGAAATTTGATGGATCGTCTGTGCTGTCTTTTTTGTGAATCAAGATAGTGGAGGCCTTTTTCCATTCGGATGGTACCTTGCCGGAAAGCCAGACAACACGAATTACTTCAGTAAGAAAGGAACGAAGATAGGGACTTCGTTTGAAACAGATGATGGATATCTTATCAAGAGGACAGGGAGAAGTAGAAGCTTTCATACGCCTTATGATAGAAGTAATGGTTTTGTAACTAGGTGGCTCTAGATCAAATGGATAAGATGGTTCATTGAAAGTATGGATCCAAGAAGGAATGGTGAAATGTTTGTTAGGGGCGATGGCAGAAAATGTTTTGACAAAGTATTCGGTACATCCTGCAGCAGAAAAAGTTGGAAGAGCTGAAGTTTCATATTGTAGAGTGCGCTTGACGTAATTCCAGAAATTCTTGGTAATGTTACGGTCGTGGTTTGTTGTATTGGAAGATTTAGTGGGCGAGGTTTGTTATATTGGAAGATTTAGTGGACGAGGTTTGTTATATTGGAAGATTTAGTGGGCGAGGTTTGTTATATTGGAAGATTTAGTGGGCGAGGTTTGTTATATTGGAAGATTTAGTGGGCGAGGTTTGTTATATTGGAAGATTTAGTGGGCGATGTTTGTTATATTGGAAGATTTAGTGGGCGATGTTTGTTATATTGGAAGATTTAGTGGGCGAGGTTTGTTATATTGGAAGATTTAGTGGGCGAGGTTTGTTATATTGGAAGATTTAGTGGGCGAGGTTTGTTATATTGGAAGATTTAGTGGGCGAGGTTTGTTATATTGGAAGATTTAGTGGGCGAGGTTTGTTATATTGGAAGATTTAGTGGGCGAGGTTTGTTATATTGGAAGATTTAGTGGGCGAGGTTTGTTATATTGGAAGATTTGGTGGGCGAGGTTTGTTATATTGGAAGATTTAGTGGGCGAGGTTTGTTATATTGGAAGATTTAGTGGGCGAGGTTTGTTATATTGGAAGATTTAGTGGGCGAGGTTTGTTATATTGGAAGATTTAGTGGGCGAGGTTTGTTATATTGGAAGATTTAGTGGGCGAGGTTTGTTATATTGGAAGATTTAGTGGGCGAGGTTTGTTATATTGGAAGATTTAGTGGGCGAGGTTTGTTATATTGGAAGATTTAGTGGGCGAGGTTTGTTATATTGGAAGATTTAGTGGGCGAGGTTTGTTATATTGGAAGATTTAGTGGGCGAGGTTTGTTATATTGGAAGATTTAGTGGGCGAGGTTTGTTATATTGGAAGATTTAGTGGGCGAGGTTTGTTATATTGGAAGATTTAGTGGGCGAGGTTTGTTATATTGGAAGATTTAGTGGGCGAGGTTTGTTATATTGGAAGATTTGGTGGGCGAGGTTTGTTATATTGGAAGATTTAGTGGGCGAGGTTTGTTATATTGGAAGATTTAGTGGGCGAGGTTTGTTATATTGGAAGATTTAGTGGGCGAGGTTTGTTATATTGGAAGATTTAGTGGGCGAGGTTTGTTATATTGGAAGATTTAGTGGGCGAGGTTTGTTATATTGGAAGATTTAGTGGGCGAGGTTTGTTTTTTGATTTTATTACGAAGAAGGTTAGAGACATATTTGATTTCAATTAAAGGAGCATTAGAATGTTTCAAAGTTTTGAGTTCTTTTTTAAATTCTTGGCTGTGAGATTGGCGTATTTTTCCTTGAGATCTTCGTTGCAGCATTAGATTGTTCCACAAGTTTCTTTGAAGTAGTCGCATATTGTTTTGTTCATTAATTGGATTACAGGATCAGCCGTTGACGCATTGACCAAACTATTTGAAAAAGTGGAGTGGAAATATTTGTTAGCTAACAGCCATTCCTGGTCAGATCTTGGAAGACGAATTCCAGGCTTGATATCAAAATGATCCTCAAGGGGAATTGCAGCGTGACTAACATTATTCTTAAGGTCTGCGTCATTCACGACCTCGAACAATTGCTCTTCATCAAAGCCTTTTATGACTCTGCAGTTCCTTTGATGGATGCGGAGGCCCTTTATCCCTTTGCATGACTTGCTGCAAGAACATTTCACACAGCTTTGGTTGTTAATAGCTGCATCGCGATTTCCGGAGTCAATGAGAGGAATGTTAGGCCCCGTTGACACTGCTACGTTTTCAAATGAAAACGGAGCAAAACTTATCTGTTTTGGCCTTCCGTTCACATTGCTCCGATATGAAAACGGAGGCTTTTGAAAACGCTAACGATAACGCATAAATCGAAAAACGGTGCGTTTTGAAAACGGTCCGTTTTCAATGTGAACACCAAAAACGGAGACATTTGAAAACGCTAACAACAGCAGCAACATTCGATGCCGAAGGCGCCAAGAATCAAAATACAGTGTTTTTTTAAAATGGCTGACATTAGAGCGATAACGACTGTTATTCAAATGCTGTTTGCTTTGGTTTCTGTTCGTAGTTTCATAGCAGTCATTGCAGCGTTGAATCAAAGTTACAATGCACGTAGGAAGAAATTAATATTGAGATTTTTAATGGCTAATAGATCCATTCACCAAATCAGGTGCAATTTGATTGACAAACGACGCCAGTCGAAGGAACGTCGATTTTGGGTTCGCCCTGGCAGAACGAATGCTTGGTGGTCAAATATACTGGCAGAAAGGGTCATAGCAGAAGAGTGGAGAGAGAATTTTAGGGTGTCCAGGCGGAGTTTTTATCTTTTATGTGATGAGCTACGCCCTTTTCTCACAAAGAACAGATCAAATTTTCGTATACCATTGAGTGTTGAGCTTCAACTAGCCGTCACCCTTTACTATTTGTCAGATGAGGCACACTATCGTAAGATCGCAAATGCATTTGGTATTGCTAGGTCCACAGTATCAACCATCATCAGACGGACAGCCTTTGTAATCACACACATGCTAGGGGCGAAATATATAAAACTACCAACAACGGTTTAAGATGTGCAAAAACACATTGCCAAGTTTTACTCAGCTTTTGGATTTCCTCAATGTCCAAGAGCTGTCGATGGCACTCATATCAACATAAGGCAACCAGGAGAGAACTCCATTGACTACATCAATCGAAAATCACAATATAGTTTAAATATTCAAGCCATGTGCGATTACAATTATTGCTTTACTGATGTTTGCATACAATGGCCAGGCAGTGTTCATGATGCTAGAATTTTTGCAATTTCTTGAAAGTAATTTCTTGATTAAATTTCTTATCGACTCCTTGATGCAAAATCGAGAATGGCGTGGCTTCGTGTGTGTGTTTCGGTTTGGCGCCAGTTTTGTGGCAAAACGACTCGTGTTGAAAGGGAGGCCGCGACTGCGTTTTCGCTAGAGCAATAAGAACGCCTACCGTTTTCATAGCGTTTTCATTTTAAAACGGAGCAGTGTGAACGGACCGCGTTTTTATTCAAAAAAACGGATAGAAATGAAAACGGAGCAGTGTGAACGTAGCCTTAATGTTTCCACTGGGACCAGAACTGCCAGTTTGAATCCTTCGCTTGCAACGCCAAGCATGCCGGCCTAACGAATTAAAATCTTTTCCACAAAACGAACAAATAACGAACAAAACCAAAATTGATAGAATATACGAGCGAATCATTGTATTTCCAGAGTCCCCAAACTGTTATGCAACGATTTGTAGTAAATTAATTGCAATAAATTAAATCCAGGCGTAGTAAGTCGCAGTCAAACAGGAGCCGTGTACAGGAGCGTCCGCACGCTACCGCTCGACGACCATAAAAAAATAATAATAATAATAATAATAGTAATAATAATAATGGAAACATTTCATTTTCAATTCAATTTAAACTACAATTACAAATCTCACTATTACAAGGTAATTTGCAATTGGCTAGCCTGGTTTTACAAGAAAAAACTATAAAAATCGTAAGGTAAAAGGAAAAACTGAGAAAAATAAAACAACCAAAATTAAAACGGATGTAATTCCGGATTTGTCCATGGTTTATTTTTGCAACAAAATATGTAGTACGTAGTACGGATGGCAATGTTGGAAAGTTTAGAGATGAGATACCGTTTTTGTTGTTGATCGATGGAGAGAGAGTCACACATTTTGAAGAAGGAGATGCAGGAATTGCCAAAGATGCCAAGAGAGCTCATAGAAAGATTCACAAAAGAGACACATTTGAACTTCCGCTGTAAGTCAGATAGAAGAGAAGCATACTTGCTATGTTTTCTTGTTGCATTTGTGTCAAGATTAGATTCAAAACCAACAGTAAGCTCTAAGATGTATAGGTAATTGTTGTTAGTCCTCAAGAGAAGATCTGGGCGAAGGGCTTCTCCAGTTATGATTGATGGTGAAAGATAGCCAGGTATATCAGCGTAGATGGTAGATTCATTAACAGCTTTAAGAGACGTAGCTAGAAAGTTTAAGATAGAGTTATGACGCCAGGTGTATCGGCCTTGTTCCAGGTATGTTTTGCAGCCAGCAACAACGTGAAGGAGGGTTTCTGGCATAAAACAGAAAGAACAGTCAGAAGTCTGGCTCAAGTTCCACTTTTTCAAGTTTTTCTGTGTAGAAAGGGTATTGCTTAGGTACCTTATGGTGAAATTGAAAATATTCTGAGGCATGCTACTTTGCACCTTGGATCAAAGTTTGTTTATTTGTGGAAGATCCTGGTTAAAAAGATGTGACAATAAAGATCCTTGGGAAGTTAGAATGTTTTGCAGACGATCTTTATGTTCTTGCTGGACAGCCTTTAATGCTTCTTTCGTGTTCCTATATATATCATATTGTATATTTGTGCTACTGCTGGTATTTTTCCATAAAGAGCGAATGTTATCGTTTGGTGAAGATTTCAATGCGTTGCGTAAAATAGTTTGACACTGTAGGAATTTGGCGGATGGTAAAGTTAGGCTGAGTCCAAATTGGTTTTTAGAAAGAATAATGCTACTCAAGGTAGCACTTATTGGGAGGTCGAGCCACTGGCGGATGTATTTGGATACGAGGCTGTCAAGATTCTCGACAACCCACGTCTTTGAAAGATCTGCTACAGTAAGGTTCCAAGAGATTTTAGAAAGAACAAAGTTGTGATAAAGAAGCAACTTATTTTTTGCATTAAGAGGCTGGGAATCGATTTGTTTGAGCATGTTGGACAGTGATGATAAAAGATCAGATTTATGTTCTTGGTTTGTCATTTCAAAATCAAAATGACGACCGAGGTACTTAAAAGAATTTCCATTCGAGACAGGTGGGATAGGTTCGTTGTTTATGAAAAGCTTAGGTTGATACTGAAGAGAACGTGTGGAAAATTTCTTTATTCCAAAAGTGATGCATTTATCGACACTTATAATAATAATAATAATAATAATAATAATAATACTAATAATAATAACAATAATGGAAACTTTTCATTTTCAATTCAATTAAAACTACAATTACAAATTTCACTATTACAAAGGTAATTTGCAATTGGCTAGCCTGGGTTTACAAAGAAAAAGACTATTACAAGCACAAACAAATGAAATTAACCAAAAAAAGGAAAAAGTGTGTTCGTCATAATAATAATAAAAATAATAATAATAATAATAATAATAATAATAATAATAATAAAAATAATGATAATACTAATAATAATAATAGTAATAATAATAATGATAATAATTATAGTAATAATAATAATAATGAACTTCTTATTTACAGTTGGTGTGAACAAATAATAGCGCGTACTCCTAGAAAAAGTGTGCTAATAAAAACCAAATATTTAACCTAAATGTATCAAACATAATGTTTATAATAGACGGCATAATTTGCAATTGCATCCTTTACCATGCTTTTATATTTTTTTATATTTTATATTGCGTCCATGCTTTTACTTTTTTTGCAAAAGGAAGCTATCGTTTCGTTGCTCTTTACCCCATCTGGTATGCTATTCCACAGTATGCTTCCCCTAAAACATAAGGACTTCATGCCAAAAGTCGAGGTGGATGTGCTTGGAATCAAAACGATGTCCTTTATTCTGAGATCTGATCTTTATTCTGAGACCTGATTTGATCTCTCTTCTCTGAAATAGCTCAGACAAAAATAAAGGGTTCTCATGATTTAATGTTTTGCAAATCTCTATCGTCATTCGTTGTAAATTCTGAACATGGACAGCTTTTTCATTGCTTCTGGCAAGTAGATCATTAAACGGTGTATCGTAGTCATCAAACAAAACACGTAGCGCTCGTTTGTGGATCTTATAGATTTTGTTATTGGCATGTTTCTCACCTAATATCCAAGTCAAGGGTCATTATTTGAAGTTTGACATAACAAACGAAATTAAACCTTTTTTGAGATTGTTGAAGATATCTTGCAACCCTAGAAAAAGCACTAACACTCCCATTTGCTTTGACGCACAAGGATTCTACGTGAGTATCAAATTTCAATTTCGCGTTAATCGTTATCCCCAACAGTTTAATTTGGTTAGTGTATGGGATAATTTTCTCATCAATTTCTAAGCAAAGCTTGCTGTCTTGATTTAATCCCATAAACATTAGTTTGAATTTCGATGGCTTTGCAGCCATCATATTAGATTCGAACCATTCTAAGGTACTGCGTATATCAATTTCCAATCTAGCTATCACTCGTTCAATTTTCTGGTCACAGGCAAACAAGCTGTTATCGTCAGCAAAGTTACATATGTCTGACTCTTCATTGAAGCAAATCAAGCCATTTATGTAAATATTGAATAACAGAGGGTCAAGTACTGTACCTTGCGGTAAACCAGATGTGATATCGAGCCACGAACTATAACTAGAGTCGATTCTAACTCGCTGTTTACGGGAAGTAAGGTAGCTGTGGAGCATTCTTAGGCTAACTAAAACCATAGGCCTCTAGTTTTGCACCATTCCGACTATACCACAGTTGTCTAGACACTTGCGACATCGTTCAGTCAACATTATCAGTGCATCTTGTGTACTCTATTTCTCGCAAAAACCACACAACAAGTTTGATAGAAACTGGCTAATGCGAGGTAGTATTTGATTTGAGCGCAGTCTTTCATAAATGCTCACTAATAGCCGGGTCGTCTCTAATTTTTTCGTCGTTTTTAATCAACGAAATTTTTCACTAACTACGCCACTATCTGAAAACATAGGGTTAAGGGTCTTCCAGAAACGTTTGCTTTCTGCCACATCCTTTATGTCAAATTTTTCGAAATATTCCTTTTTTGCATGTCTGTTCATTTTGACAACAAGATTCCTTTGTTCACGATATCTTTGTAAATCATTTTCATCATGTTGCTTTGTTCTTAAGTCGGGTTCTTTGCATCATTACCTTTCTTACTGTTTTTGACATATGACGCTTGTTGTTTCACTAACAGTAACGATTTTATGAGGAGCCAACTTGTCCGGGGTTTGATCGAAAAGACATAAAAGCCTCGATATTATCAGGACCCTTTTCTGCAAGGTTTGCAGCGAGTTCAGATCAAAAGTTTTCCTCAGAAAACTTTCGGTAGTCCCTTTACTCTAATATCTTAGGAGGCAGCTTATGATGTTGTAGTTTCAGGGTTGTAAATATCATGCGATGAAAGTCGCTAAAACCGGTTTCAAACGTTTGGGTTTCCTTAAAACCATGTTTTCTGTTCGTTAACATAAAATCAATACATCTAGCAGCAGCTGATTTGAAGCAAGTTGCTGTTTCTATCATACTTTAAGGAACATTGTTTTCAATAAACGTGGAAAGCCTTGCATTACTAGTATCTAGGTTAAAATCTCCAACAACTAGCATATTGTGCAACATTTGAGAACCAAGGTCAATAGCTTTCTGGATTTCCTCTAGAAAAAAGGTTTTCTTTTGACATGAAGGCCTATGATAAGTAAAGGTAACCACTTAATGTTTTTAAAATTGAGCTCAAAGCGACAGCTTGGATATCACTTGATATAGAAATATTGTGGAATCTTCTTTACCAAAGTCAAGTGATCCTCGACAATACGGAAAGTACTTTAGTCAAAGTTATTGTCGCTAAAAAGGTTTGTTTTACCTCTCCTTTTTACCAACAGCTCAAATTTGAGAATTTTCAACATAACAATGCTTTTCCGAAATACTGCAAAATTTTTAATACAGAGGGGCCACTGCTCCATGCCCGCAATGGCCATGACACCCCTACAAGGATAGAATTTTTATATCAACGAAACACAAAATTGATGCGTTCCATAAGTCAACGCGACCGAAATTGGAGCATAGAATTGAAAGAGGTATGGCTAAGAGACTTGATTTTAAAAGAATTGAATAAGAAACATTTTAATCAATGCAGTTTTTTTTCAATTTGCAATTTTTTTTGAAAATTTTGTGTAAAATAGTATTTGATTTCTGGGGATACATTAAGACGAGCCTCAATGCGACAGGAATTGCGCCGCGAAATAATGACAATAGTCTTAAGATATTGCACGTTGATGTCCGTTTATCAAGATGAAAAAGCTATACTTCAATGATATTGGGTAGACTCGTTTTCCGTTATATGCTGGCTTGGAAATGTTAAGGCTTGGAATCAGTATGTACGTAACATTGCGTAAGAAATTAGAGGGTTTACCTTTCAAGACCATTTTCAGCCCAGATCTTCCGAATTTCAGGGTTAGCGAAAACCCCCCTTTCACGCATGTAGGGGAGGGCTATGCTGGTCCATTGTTAGTTTACAACAAGGACACGAAGGAACAGGATAAGTGCTATGTTTGCCTATTTACCTGCGCCTCTACAAAGGCAGTACATCTGGAATTTACAGAGAGTTTATCAGTTGAGGCGTTCATTCGTGCCTTCCGTCGTTACTGTGCGGCAAGAGGGTTACCAAGAACTCTTGTTAGTGAAAATGCTAAGACTTTTAGGTCAGCGTCAAAGGAAATTAAGAAGTTATTACGCACGCCTAGGCTTAAAGAGTACCTTGTACTAAAGGGAGTGAAATGGAACTTTATTGTGGAACTTGCCCCTTTCCATGGAGGGTTTTAGTAATAAACGCTGTTTACTAAAGTTAATTGGAAGAGCCATGTAAAATTACAGGAAATATGGACCATACTGGAAGAGATCGAGGGTGTTCTGAATAGTGCACCTGCCATACTTCAGTGAGTCATGGATAGGGTGTTGTCTGCTATGGAGAATGTTGTATGCTTCTTGGATGATATTCTGATCACAACTAGATCCATTGAGAAACATAAGGAAATCCTATCGGAGGTTTTTCATAGGCTAGAAAGTCATAACATTAAAGCCAAACTAAGTAAATGTGAATTCTTCAAGTTTTCTGTAACTTTCCTTGGATACAAGACAGACAAAAAAGGATTGCATCCAACTGAAGAAAGAATCAGGGTCATTTTTTATGCATCTACTCCAACAAATGCTACACAGTTAGAATCCTGGCTTGGACTGATAAATTTTTACGGGGGGTTTCAAAGAAGTCTTGCCTCCATTCCTCCATTGACTTGGTGCACAGTCTGGTATTCCAACACTAGCAGCAGCTAGATTGCAACGTTGAGCTTTGATCTTTGCAGCTTATCAATACAAATTGTTGTACAGGAAATCTAGTGCACTTTCTAGATTACAAAGTGGAAATTCACAGGAAGGAAAAGAGCCTTCAGTGTGTCAAGTTAGGTTTATAATTCTTTGCCAATCCCTGCTAATGATATACAGCAAGAGACAAGGAGAGATCCACTTTCATCAAGAGTTCTTTCATTTATTTTGAATGGTTGGCCATGAGGTTGTGGCCTTGAAGAGTTAAGGCTATATCTCAATCGCAAGTTAAAGCTATCTGCAGAGCAGGGGTGTGTATTGTAGAGTACAAGGGTGATTATTCCACCAAAATATGGAAATGGAATGCTTAAAGAATTACATGAAACACACCAAGATATCTGCCGTACTAAACCTTCTGCCAGAAGTTATATCTGGTGGCCACATCTTGATTCACAGATGGAAGAATATTTAAAGAGTTGTGAAAGCTGTCAAATGTTTAGAAATATGCCAGCACATGCTCCATTCCATCCCTGGAAGTTTCCAGCAAGATCCTGGCAGAGAATTCATATTGACTATGGAATGTTTGACAAACAGATGCTTTTGATTGTCATAGATAGCTATTCCAAATGGATTGAAGTCTTGTATGTCTAGTACCACCAGTGGAGCAACCATAGATAAACTGAGGTACATTTATGCAAGCTATGGATTGCCAGAGGAACGTGTTTTCGATAATGGTCCTCGGTTTGTTTTTGAAGATTTTGACATGTTCTTAAAGAGGAATGTTATTAAGCATACTCTCATTCCACCTTATCATCCAGCAAGTAATGGAGCTCCAGAGAGAGCAGTGCAGACAGTAAAGCAAGCTCTAAACAAGATGTGGCTAGATCATAAAAGAAAGGATACTTCAGTTACATGGTCAAGAAGATTAGCTGATTTTCTATTGACCTATCGTTCTACGCCACATTCAGTTACAAAGCAAGCACCATCAGAGTTATTTATAAAGAGAATTCTGCAGACTAGGTTAAGTTTAGTAAAACCAAACTCAGCTGCAGAAGTGCGATAGAAGAAAAACAGCATCAGCAGATAAAGTATCATGACCAAAAGGGGGTTAAAAGTCGTGAGTTGAGAGTAAATCAACCAGTGCTTGTTAGAAATCACAGAGATAGCAAGGAGAGATGGATCCCTGGAGTTATTGTAAAGAAGAAAGGACCTCTCACATATTTGGTAAAGTTTTAGGAAAGAATTAGATTTGTGCACATAGAACACCTTTTAAGAAGTGTGATTCCACCGTAAGAGACAACAAAAGAGTTACCTGTTATTCCAGATGTGTTACCTTCAATTGAATTGGAGAAAACATGTAATGAAAGAGTTGCTGAGGACAAAGATTTACCCAGCAAAAAGTCTCCAGAGAAGGAAGATTTACAGATAGAGTCAGAAGTTCAAAAGTTTCCTGAGGTAAAAGTTGCAAAGTCTCCTGATGTGAGCTTTCCTGCAAAGACCCCTGAAAGACGTTATCCAGCAAGAATCAGAAGACTTCCAAGATTTTTGGACTGGGGTAAATAAAAACAAACAGGTGGAACTAAAAGCCAGAATAATGTTTTTTTGACTGTTTTCCATGTGCTGGTAGTCCACGCAGCACTTGTAGTTGACTTTGTTGTATTAGTTCATTCATCTGCTAAAAAGACTTTGCATTACAGTAAATGACTTCAACAAAGGCAAATTTAATAGATGTTGAACGTTTTTCTTTAAGGGAAGAAAAGTGAGATGTATAAGTTCTATTTTTGAGTCCTATTGTTATATCATCGTTTTGTGATAATGATTCAAGTTGGATTCTAGCGTGAATTTTCCTGTTCTCTAGTGTGTACTCGACCTGATATATTACTTTTTAAAGTTGCTATAAAGTTTTCACCTCTTGATTAAATGAAATTTAATGACGTATAATATGTGACAGGGTAAGCATTTTGGTACCCCCTTGGGCTTTGTTTTTGGGCACAGATTGCAAGATTGTGGAGTTTGTGTTTATTGTAGTAGTGCTCGAGTAAGCATTACATTGTGTTTTTTATATGGCTAAAGCAACAAGCGTGCAAATGTGCTTTGGCCTTGGGTATATAAAATTTGTGTTGGCATAGTTTCATTCTCGCACGTTCCAAGACAACTTGAAGTTGGATTTAGAGAAGAAAGGTTTTTCTTTTGCGACCCTGTTCATCCAACCCATGTCTAGGTATTTTTTGGTTATTGCAGGCATGTTAACTTTCTTTTTCTTTTCTTCGTGCATTAGTTAATGGCCGTATGGCTTGCAACTTTTGCATGAAGAAGGTGTTACTAATCGGTGGAAAAAGGCCATTGTTATTCTTCTCAATTCCTTCAAAGACGGTTAGTTTTTATATATGGCCGTCTTTGCGATTGGCGCACCGACAGCCCAAAGATAAATGGTCCAAATGATGAGACAACGTCACCTTCAGTCTTATGCTTAACAATGGTAAAATATTCTGAGGACCATCTTACCTTTATTTGCTATCGGTTTTAATTTAATTTAATTTAATCGTTTTTAATTAAATCTTTGTAGAATGATATTGAAAAGTTCTGGGTATTTGAATAGTACTTTAATATAATGACATAGTTTAAGCCATCAAAATATTTTTAGACTTTGGTCAGTTTTTTTGCTGCTTAAATTTTTCATTAGCTGGTCGGCATTTTACCGATATTGTTTAATTTCTCTATTGAATTTCCTGTCTTTTTATTGTAGAATTTGTTCGCATTAAATTTATTTGATATGGTATTTATTCAATTGAATTGTAATCATAATACATTTTTTAATTTTTTTCAATAATCAACTGGGTTTTTTGCAAATCATAATATAGTAAATTGGCTATCTTGAAAACATGGAATGTGGATTGTTGCAATGCTGGAATGTTGGTATATTGGAATGGTGGAATGCTGGAATATTGGAATGTTGGAATGTGAATAGAAGAAAGTTAGCCTATTCAAGGTAATACCTTCCTATAGGATAAGTTCTCATATCAACAACCCAAATCAAGCACAAATATACTTGTTAGCATGTAGTTATATAGTTATCTAGGTTTTACAATCCAACATTCCAGCATTCCAGCATTCGAAAATTCCATGCTTTCAAGATAGCCAAAGTAAAAACGAACGTTTATTGCTACTTGACTGCAAGGGTAAACTCTATTTCTGTCAGGAGTCACGCATTCTGATCGCGGGTTCTCAACAGTCTTTATCTGACATTAAACATCCATGTAGAATTACTTAAAATTAGGCTTTCAGTCTCCAAAGGTTGGTATTTCATAGACATTAAACGAAAAATGAATCATTTAGGTTCGTACCTAGTTCATGAATATTTTATGTCACTAGGTTAAAATGATTCTCACTTTTATCACAGTCCAAACCATTGTGTTCCGCATTTAAACAACAGTTTAAACAATTGACCACCAGGTCTTCAGGTTTTAGTCTCAGGCAATCGACTGATACTAAAGTGGCTCTAGCCCTTTGTCAATCAACAATTGGCCAATCAGTGAACATGTACAACTCATGCGCTTTCTGATTAGCTGACATTAATTTATGGAGTTCAGTAAAAAGCGCAATGAAGTGCACCCTTATTATTTTACGTAGACTGGTTTTGGTTGTCCTGTACAATTTTTATTAATTCTCTTTGCATCTTTTAAAAAAATGTTTGCTGTTTGTATAGTCACTTGTATATTACACGTTAAAAGAAAATTCTGTTTTAAAATGACTATGCTGTGTGCATTGCAAGAATGATGACGTCACAAACGTCTATTTTTAGAAATTTTTAGAATCTATTTTCAGCATTTCAACCCAAAATAAAGCATAAATACCTCTGAATGTGCAAAATCAGCTTCATATATTCCAGATCGAGTACATGCTACGCCCCCCCCCCCCCCTACGCCATCAAATCGCTTTAATCTGGCCCTGGTTCTTAAACGTGTTAGCTAAGCAAAAATTACAGTTGGCAAACTTCAAATCTTTCATTGACCTTATCTCTGGAAATTTGAAACAAATATTTGACGATTTCGGACATTAAGTGGTATTTCTGCTAACGTAGTCAAAATTAAAAGATCTTAAAAATGACTGCTGTGGTGGGTGCCATTACATTTCTACTTTGTTGTGTTGGTGTGTATAAGCCGAATTTCATTACAGTTTTATTCATAAAATGTCGTGTTTTTCCAAGAAACCCTTCCATTGAAAGGAATTTTGAAGTTTTATTTCTTCCCAGTTTGAAATATGAATTGGTTCTTCCAATTTATGAATTGGTTTATAAAAGTATGGGGTCTAACTTTTACAATCTTAGCCATTGCGTTCTTAATCCGCTAAATACTTCTGACAAGTCTCACTAATGCTGTTCTTAAATGAAATATTATACTCCTCATCTCATGAAATATAACTCACAATGAATGTTATTAAGAGCAACAGATATTATAGTCAACAATGGATATTGGCGACGCAAATTGAGTTTGAGTTTGAGATTTAGTTTCAATTTATGTTATAAATGGATACAGATTTTTCAATTATAGGTCAATAGACCAAAAAATATTATTCTACTACAGCGCAAAAAAACAAAAGTAAAACTAAAGTAAATAACTAAAAATAGTTATAATGCTTATTACTAGTTAGCTTTTAAAAGTACAAAACAGTGCTATATAAGAGCTGGTTAAGCAACATTGACTTTGTGGTATATTACAAATAATGTATTTCAAGATTTGGGAATTGGCTCAAATCATTTATTGTCTTTGCCCATGTAATAAAGAGAAACAATTCTCAACATTTGATTTTGCTAAAAAAAGCTGCTTCTCTTCTTTGCAAACCAGCGTTAACAAAATTCAAAATATAACATTGAAGCAAGCAAAAATTGATGAAAAAAAAACTAAAGCTACCTCTTATAATGTTAGCAAACCAAACAATAAAAGCTATAAAAAAAGAACAAATTGTTTATGTGTTTTCAAAAAGTTCGATTAAAACAAAAACTGTAAAAGTTTATAAGCAGCAACAATCCAGATGCCCTGTACTATAGAAAGAGAAACTCCAGATGACGGCTGGCCTGTTGTTGGCTTGGCTGCAACTGTTGTTGCTGGCGCTTTAGTTGCTGGGACACGTGACTTGTAAAATCTGTTGTGAAGACTTATTAAGCCAGAATTGGGATTCTTCACCATTGCAATAAGCTTCATGTCCGTTGCATTGAGAACAGCCAGGAAGCTTGAAGATGGTACTGTATCAGATACAGGGCCAGAGCATAAAATTACGCCTTCATCTTCACCCACCGCGTCGTCCGGTTGCAGAAATACAGGCTCTTGCGGATAATACCCAACTGGTGGAACCCAGTAAGTTATATTTTTTGTCTTCACGTTAAGTTTAGCAATGCGAGGTTCTGGATTTACCGGGTTGCTCAGGAAATAAGTGTATGTGTAGTCTTTGTTATGAAATTTATCGTAATTTATCTGTGTGAATTCTGCTTTTCCATAAGGCTCAGTTTGAGTGAGAGAGCCACTCAAAGAAGGATCATAAGACCATGTATTCTTGTTAATGGCAATGCGAATGAAAGATGTGCTCCAGTTGTAGCCATTCATGGCCTCGTAGAGTGAAAAAGTTTTGATGTAGAGGTCTGGGTCACGGTAGGACATGGTATCTAGGTAGAGGTAATCGCCATCTTCAAAAGCATTGAGGCTGTGAGTAAAAAGCCTTGCGAATGGAAGAAATACTCTGTGCACATTTGACATGTTGCTTCGATCAAAAAGAAGAAGGCTCGAGTTGAAGTTTGGGTAGAATTTGAATGAGCGCGGGAAAACGCCCATTAGTTTTCTTATATTTGCATAGTGTTGACAGTAGTCAAAGAGATAGGAAGACATTGGGACTATTATGTAATTGCTTGTTGTTTCCATGTAGTGATGATACCCTGGCATGATATTTATGTCATCTAGACCCAGTCCTAGACGACATTTTGTGAGATTGTATTTTCCAAGGACATGACGACCTGTTACAGTGCGGTTAGAACCTTTCATTTTGTAAACAATAATGGCTGCTTCTAAGTCATCAAACTTTGTCGGAGAGGCTCTTTCAATGTCAATAGTTGAATGCCAGATTGTTCCATCCTTTTCCCGCTGTTCATGCGCAGGACTTATAATCAAGTCGTGAGTAGACCTGCTTGGAAATCCTTTATCGTTAAACTTCCTTCGATAGTTACCGAGCACCTCCAGTTCTGGCGTGACCTTCAGTTCCGCTGCACTGTATATTGATTCGGTCATTGCAAAAACTGGATCTTCAAGTCGGGACTGCCAGAAATTAACGTTTGGCGTGGGCCACAATGTCTCGTTGTATTGAATCCTCGTGTTTTTAACGTAAGCAGACAGATCTATTGGAGAAAATAATGTATTCCAACCAACTTTGGACTTTGCTATACTGTAATTGTAGTGTTTCCAAATGCGTGTTTCCTTCGTGTCATAAAATCTATTAGAGTATCTTACTTTTCCACCTTTGAACTCATAGCGTCCGACCATCGAAATGCAGTCAAACATGTGTGGTATCCAGTCATTTTGTGGTCCTGAAGAAACAAAAGGTGTCCATTGTTAGCTATTGCAATGACTATTTGTAACAAAAAGTTTAGATTAATACATATTTTTAACTACCTAAAGAGGCACGAAGCCAGCACAGAAAAGGTCGCCAGGCAATGGCGATTTAGTCTACTTGTCAACTGAGTAAAGCTAAGAAATTTCTTTTTTGTTATATTGAAACAAGAACTTAAGTAACGGTAATATTTCATGAATTTACCATCTGGCAATCGATACATTTTTGATACATTGTTGCAATGTTATAAACTTTTTTTGAAGAGTTTTTGTAATTTATGGAGCGAAGCTTCGTTTCTTTTACGTATTTCACACAATAAATCAAAAAAGTGACTTCAAAAGGGAGCTAAGCCATAATGATATGTGCAACGGAGCCTTATCATTGCGTCTACTTGAAAGAGAGTTTTTAAGGTATGGTCCCCTAAACATTTAAAAAGTCATTAAACTTGACTAACATCAAAGTTTTTCGTTCGAAAGGAACGAGGTTCGAATCTCATTTTATAGTTTGGTGTCTTCACTGCACTGAGGAGCATCAAAGTAACTCAGTGCTGAAAGCAAGCATCCAACGCGAAGTTAATCAGCAGTTGGGGCAACTCGAAACAAATTATGCCAATGAATGTACAGACTTTGTTGAGACGGAATGCTTCTTGACAGTCATGTAGAAAGAAGCCTTCTACTAAGGTTTTCGACAAAAAAAAGCTTCATCCTAAAATTGTTCGCAGGCACAGAAAGGCAATAATGCTAGTTGGGCGCGCAATGCCACCCGAGCCACCCTCCCCCTGGCCCCTGGCTTACTACACATTTGAAGTGCCAAAAAATTGTCCCCAAAGAAACAAGTAGTTTTAACTGAATAGTGTAACTTCAGTGATTTTTTCTTATCTTTTTCCATCAGAAAAAGGTTACTTATCTGCTCTTAGACTTAACAATTAACTGGAATATTGCATAAACATATACAGATTGCAATAATTAGAAAATTTTATTAGTTTATAGCAGTTATTACAAACTTTCTGTCTCAAAAGAATGAAAGTTGCGTACAGAAAAAGATCAACTTAGCATGCACTTAAAACAAATCAACTTAATTGCCCCAAGGAAATAACAAACAACTTCAAGTCAATTAAATATGTACGTTACGTGAGATACGGCATCCAAAAATAATGATAATATTTTTAGCAAATAAATTGAGTACCAGAATGAAAATATATTAGTTTGATTATTTAAAACACGACGTTAACAACAGCATAAAGAATATTATCTATAACAATTCCCACATTGTTATTAGTGACACTGATACAAAGAACATCTTTAATGCGCCACCACTACTGACTCTGCGCAGAGACAAGAATATAAAGGACCACCTGGTCAGAACAAGCTTAAACGAAACACCACAACAGCCTGGTACTTTCCCCTGCCAACATCACTTCTGTCGTACTTGCACACACATTAACCAATCGACCACTATCATAAACCGTAACCAATCCTTCTACATCAGATCTCACTTTACCTGTTCTTTTTCCTGTGTGATTCACTGCATCATCTGCACCAAATACCAATCTCTTTACATCGGCGAAACCTCCCGTCAAGTAAACAACTGTTTTGGAGAACACTTGAGAAATGTTGCTAACAAAATCCGTCTCACAGAAGAACACCTCTTACATATCTATTAGAACATATCTAAACATTTTAACTCATTCAATCATTCTACTGCCAACATTTCCATCCTTGGCTAATTGCATGCACCGCAAGACACCGTCATACGGAAGACTTTGAAGAAACATTCAATTTTTAGCCTAAAAACTCTTTATCCACATGGTCTTGGTTAACATTTCAATTTCCTTCAATAATTTCTTTTTCCTACACTTTTTTTACATTCTTCCAATTCTAATATTCTGTTTTTTCTGTAGCGTCGCATCTTCCATTCTTTTCTATTTATCGAATCTCAAAGTTGGGTGTGCATAAATTTCTTTATATAATTGAAAAGAGGTATGAATAGATTCAGAAAATCTGAAAGCATGCTCTGATATATTAGGTCAAGAAGACGTAAAATGTCTCAATTCAATTGCCAATTTTGTATCTAAATGCCTTGAGACATAATTGCGAGAACATTAGAACAATATATATATCCAAGTAGTTCAACCCGATATGCTGAATATCAAGAATAGCTGATTCTATAAATTTTCGAATCTAAAATTACATACACATTTTTAGTTTCTTTGTCCATTACTAATTGATATTTGTATCATTAAAAATCAAGTTGATATCAACGCATGACAAGTTGTTGCAGCAGTAATTCTATTAATTTTATAGAGTACCGAACTGATGACGTCACAAAAATATATCTGTAGAATTTTTCAGCTTAGTCTCTGTTATCAAAGAAGAGCATCATGAAATACTTCTGAATGTGCCATATCAGCTGAATGTGGTACAAATTGGATTAGATATGGCAATATAAGCGTTCGCTCTTTCCCCATCAAACTTCAGTAATTTGGTATTGGTTCATAACTTTATGCATCCAGTCAGAATAACAGTACCCTGGGTACCAGAGTCACAAAATTTCGAGCACGGAAATTGAAAACCAAGTGGAGAAGCGGAGGAATAAAAGTAATCTGTTAGAAAACTTGAAATATTTAGCCATTAGCCATTTCTCTCACCCAATTTTGAACATATCAAACCGATTTTGCATGTTGAGGGGTATATTATGATATTCTTTCATATTATATGGTCAAAATTAAGAAATTCTAAAAACAGGTTTTTGATGACGTCACACTTCGGTACTCTATTGTCATGTTTTTTTTAATTAGGTTAGTTAACGTCTTTTCCTAGATACATTTCTAATAAAAGAATAAGTCAAATCATAATTCAATGAAAAATTTACTTTGCTCATATTACTTTAGCTGAAATGTCTCAACTAGCGAAAAGAGAAAAAAAGAAAGCAATTTTAACCCACCATCAATATCACCGTACGAGGCACAATTTTGTCGAACGAAATCTCCATCAATCCAATGGGGGACTTCTCCTTGAATATTTGAGAGATCCTCATTTTGAACTTCTTTTGTTGTTTGGTAGAATATGTTGCGATAATTTGGGTCGTTTCCATAAACTTGGACCATTAGTACAGCCAAAAGGTAAAGATTGTGCACAAGAAATGACATCATTTTGCGTGGCCTCTTTATTAATACTCAGATCATCCGATGCTACAAATTAGCGCCTATATGAAAAAAATATTATCAAAGATTGCAAGGTAACAGCCAAAGCTAGCAATCATAAGTAGAAGCGACCATTAAGTGGTGTCTTGCATTGTAAATGAAACTCCTCATTTGGTTAAATAACAGATAAGTGATTGTTGATGATGTTACAAACCGGTCTGAAGGCACAACAATCGTGCAATACAGGAAACCAGCATGAAAACTTCACAACTTATGTAGTTTAATGTGTGGAATATAATGCAAAACAGACCCAAGCCGAAAAATTCCGCTAAAAGCTATTTTTAGAATATTAAACTTGTTTCCAGCCCCCCAAAATGAAAACGCCACTTTCAAGCGATGTAACGATGTCTGCCAAAATTGGTATTGATATACAATCTGAGGTGTGAAATATCAGGTTAAGATAAAAAGGTCTCTAAATAATCTCATATTCTATTTTTAGAATATCGAATTTGAATCCAGTTCTAAAAAAATGAAAAAGTCATTTGCGAGCGACTTAATGAGATCACGTCTGCAAAATTTAATATTCATGTACACTCTAAAGTTTGAAATTTCATGCCAAGCATACGAAGTCATTTTTTTAAATTAATTTGTTCCAAAAACAAAATGAAAAAGATTGCCAAAAGTGCATTTGAAAGGTCCATATTTGCAAAATCATGCAGGAATTATGACGCAAAGCAAACAAAACCAAAAATTATCCCGTTTTTATTTCCCATCTCTATTCTTGATAAATTTTTATGATATGAACAGTTTGCAGCATTTGATCACATTCATATTTCATATTTCTTGAAAAACATACGCATGACACAATCAATGTTTTGTAAAACGTTTTGTTTTATAATTTATGGATTCAATCGCGCGCATTTTCCTTCACACAAAATGCAGCAGAAACAATTCACCAAGAAATCAGCATCTGGGCCGTACACACAGAGGTCATTGTCACGGTCTCCCTTTGTCGAGAGCTCAACATCGAGAACGTCTTGGATTGAGTTTGGGTGGAACTGATGCAATGGTTTCAAATACACACGTATGCTGCAAAGCTTGAAGTAAATTTTTGCAGTGGGTGACGTTGTCGGTATGCTCTCACAGGGCGTGATAAAGTTGTATCACTCTGCGGTAGAGAAAAAGAAGCGGATGGGATATTTAGAAATCAAACCGAACATTTTACATTTAGCTGTAGCTAGAAACTAAATCTCTAAAGTGGCTGATTACAAAAAACCTTTTTCATATAAGCACTTTGAAATATGTTAAAATTTTATAACTGTAGCCAGAAACACTAAGTTTCTAAAGCGGCTGATTACAAAAACTTTTTCATGTATGCACTGTAAAAAATGCTAGAATTTTATAGCTGTAGGCAGAAACTAAATTTCTTAAGTAATCTGTTAGGAAACCCCCCCCCCCCCCGTGTATTTGTATTAGGACTGGACGCTAGTTTACATCACTCTGTGATAATTTATGTTGCTTGTGTATAGTATTTATTGTTGTAATTATGTAATGATCATTAGTGAGTTTCGAGTCTCAACACGAGTTGCACGCTATCTTTATCGCTTCTTGCCGTATACGACTACTCGTAAGTTACAGCTAGCCCTTAACCTGTAACATATTTTAGAAGAATTTGCCCTCCCCCCGCTGCTTATTAATACCACCCCCTTCTATTAGATTTTACAAATCTGTCATGACCAGAACACGCAATTTACACTTGTCAGTAATTCCCCTTGCTATGTTATGTAGTTTTTTTATTAATTGCCATAATTCCCCGTGTTATGTTTGTCTATTTTTATCTCTAACCATCTATTTATTATCAAGTAACCAGTGTCACCATCTTACTAATTCCATTGGCTTTTAATTAATAGATTATCAACATCCACTGGTTTTATTAGTTCCTCTTTGCTATTGAAATTTGCTGACATTTTATTGAAAATTGGCCAACCTGAACACACCCTTCTATTTCCACCCCCGTTCTATTGAAACCTGGCCGACATGAACACCCCCATTTCTATTACCACCCCCCCCCCCTTCTATTGTAAATTTCCCGGAACAAACATCTCCCTTCTATTACCTCCACCCTTCTATTAGAAACACTAGAGTAGGTTACTTGGAAATCATACCTTTGTATTCCAGAAACTCTCTTCAGGAAGGCATTCTTATCAATGTTACAATGTTGTAGCTGTAGCTGGAAACTAAACTTCTGTCTTTTCTTGGTGTGCTAGGAGCATCCCCTGGCACTATGATAGTTATTTTATTTTTATCTAGGCTGTCGTAGGGTAACGCTAGAGAGCCTACTAAGGATGATGTTCAGTCCATTGAGAGGTTTATTTTGCTTTACGATTGAACTTGTCGGCTATTAACAATAGATGAGTGTAGGAAAACGCTGTTCATGAAGAAAGTTCATGGACGCTTTTGCAAAATGATTTGTTATTGATGTTGCATTTTTACTTGTCCAAATCCCAACCCCCCCCCCCCCCTTCCCCCCTCACATTTTCAAACCTGTATCGAGGCTCATGAGGCTCAAAGAATTAAAGCCTGCCACCAACAAGGGGGGCTTGTTAAATATTATTAGTGCTCGTTGTCTCTAGAAAACGTTGACATGAGCAATATCACTGCCCTCGCCCTCTACCAATTTAAAGTTCTAAATGTGCTACTGTAATGTTGCTAACGACAAATATATTATATGCTACTTGGATTAAAGACTTGCATATGTTTATAGGGCAATTATTTACATTGTTTATAGGGTGAATCTAGGGCAATTTTGGTGCTAATTCTGTTCTTAAGCAGCAAAATACGTACGAATGTTTATATTTTAAGCGCTTGGCAATGGAACTAAATTTAATTATCAAATGAAAACGGTTGAAATTAATGGTATTAACTAGACTCTGCAACATACTTCATGTATTAGATCGTACAGTACATAAATTATATATTATAATAACAAGACCAGTTGCGGAAAAAAGGCTACATCACTCGCGAGTCACCCTTTCAATTTTGAGGACTGGAACCAAGTTGATTGTTCTACAAATAAAAAAGGGCCATTGGTGGACCCTATTTGCTTGGCATGGCATTTCCAACTTTAGTTTGTACATGATCATTAAAGTTAGCAGACATAATCTCATTTAGTCGTTCGCAAGTGACTTTTCCATTTTGAGAACTGAGCCCAAGTTCAATGTTCTAAAAATCGCTTTTAGCGGAAATTTTCGGCTTGGGTCTGTTTTGCATCATATTCTACACCTCAAACTACATAAGTTGTGAAATTATCATGTTAGTATCATATTTTGCACGATTGTTGCAAAATTTTGTCCAGGCCGGTTTATTTGGAGAAAATCATCCCACCTTCCAGCCTGTGAGCTGAGAGGCTAGCGTTTATATGGAAACGAGGCAGCCCGGTTAGGTGAGATTCCACTGCGTGAGAGGTGGGATTTCACTTGGGTGGGATGAATTTTTTCAGCATAAACGCTGGACGGTGGGATAATGCTGGAAGATGGAATGGTATTGGAAGGAATAAACAGGGAATTTTGTAGAATAAACTAGCAAACTGCCAAACCTCAAATTTCATTTCACATCCTTACTAAATCGACCATGGCCAAAATGGAAAGCAGTTGATTTCGAAAGCACTCGCGTTTACCAATAAAGAACAAACCTTCAAGATAATCAAAGTTTCCACGACATACTTGCATAATTGCAGCTATGAAGAGGCGGCATCCTCTTGATACTCCATACTTGCCGATAAAGATTTATTAGTTGTCAAAGGACACTAATGTAGTTTTCCCTTCTTATTGCGTGAAGTCTTCAAGGAAATTTTCCTTAAAGATTGACAACGAGAAGTACGTAAATTTTGGAAAGTCGTATCTTACCTGGGTTTAGATACTTCCAAAAATCTACCGGTTATTCATGCAGTTATTGGTTGCGAAACAACACCGGTAATGTTTGTTATAAGGAAAGCTAACATTTTAAACAGCTTTAGGAGTGTTCTGGAAAGGAAAAATTGCTCGAGGGGGTTACGATGAGACAGGAAATCTGCAAAGACATTCTTGCGAAAGCGATCAAATTTGTGCAAAAATAATCATACAAAGGGAAATGTGATGAAACAATTGTGCAGATAAGAGTAAGAATTCGCAAGGCAATGAAAAACAGATAATCAGAAGCTCTACAACCAGATCCATACTGGTCGACACAAGCATTAACTATTGGTTACATTACTAAAAGTAAGAGAAATTGCCTTTAAGCTTTGGTTAGACATACGATGGAAAGAATGATCTGGCCTACAGGTGGTATTAGTGTGGTTTAAAAGAACAAAATTTCTTTATATATTCTTATTTTGAACATACATTTGATAAATAAATAAGAAATGGCACTTAGAGGTTATACAGAGAAAAACGTTTCTTAACGGATTGATGAGAAAAATATTCGATCGTCAACGTTAAAAAGGTGTGAATATCTGCAGAAAATACTGGAGTCAGCCAACTAATTCCCAAAATCTTTTTGACACAAATTATTTTCATCTTTTACAGGGCCCCGCACACCCTCCGCTAAAAAACTGCAAGATCTGCAGTGCTCTAGTGATGAAATCGAAAAAAAATCCGTAACCAATGAGGACCAGGCCATGGGAAATAACGGTGATCAGCTTAAAGCAGACGATGATGAGTAGAACTGCATTTTCTTTGGGAGTTCCAGCAAAGGAGACAGTGATAAGGAGACAGTGATGAAGGAAGGATTCAATATCATTTTCAATACAACCAAATTTTAATTTTGAATGACTTTTTTAACCAGCTAAAGTTTTTTAGGCATACTTTCACGTGTTATTCAATTACCTTTAAAGGAAGATGACGTCATAAAATAATGATGACGACATGAAAAAACGTTTAAAGGTAAGTATAATAGTAATTCAATACATCTTTCAAAAGCACTGAATGTGTGCTCTTCGAATATGGAACATATTTGACAATGATAGTTGCGAGAAAACAATTAAAAAGGTCAAATAGTTGCGAGAAAATTCCAAGTGATATTTCTCCAAGTTGATGACGTCATCAAAAAATTTGACTTCCGCTCAAGATATTTTTCATATCATCTCAGATTTGAAATCTGCTTAGTTAATTTAGTTTCAAAATGCAAGAAAAGTTTAGTTCAAGTCGTTGGCTGATTTTTGAAGATTTTTTATCATTTTTCTGGTGACATCATCAAAAACAGGAACTTCTGGTGATAATTTTTTTCCCCATCTTAGATTTGGAATCTCCATGGTCGATTTAGTAAGAATGTGAAATAAAATTTCAGGTTTGGCAGTTTGCTAGTTTTTTCCTACAAAATTCCTTGTCTAGAAGTATGAAGTGGTCATGAACATGCCATTGAATTTCGTCCCACTTGTCAGCACGTAGGCTGGAAGGTGGTTTGACTCCCTCCATGTGCAGCTGGAAGGTAGGAAGGAAATTGCATGTAAACATTCGACGATATCGTGCTACCTGCCGCAAGTTTTTAGATGCAGATTTAAAACTTTTAAAGAAAACTTAAAGTTTGGAGAACTTTTTTTAAAATAGCATTTTTGCTGAAAACAACCCACCTACCTGAAGGTTTCGTGACTCTTCGCTTTTCTGATTCAAGTTTTTTTCCTGACAAACTACAAGCAAACTAATTCTCCTAAGGTGTCCGTAGAATTCCCTACAACTGATCAACACCCAATGTATATTGGCCTTTCAATGAAACTTAGAAAGCGTCACTCATTGCTTGTTTCGGAATGCCAAAACTATTTTGTGGTAGATGGCAATGGCAGTCATGGCTTTTAGCGGGTTATAGGACGGGGGGTAGCCTCAGTTAGACAGAATAAGAAAAGAACACCACAATGTGACGTCATCAACAATCTTTTTCAAAGCTTTGTCAATTTGACCACATATAATAGATTAGTAAAAATACCTCTAAATATGCAGTATTGATAAAAACTTTTTAAATTGGGTATGACATGGCCTAGTAAATATTTCAAGTTTGTTAGCCGATTTCTTTTATTTTGGCCTGGTTCATATAGCTATTAGCCTAAACCAAGTGACAGTGATTTTATTTGGAAAAATGAGCTAATGTGGCATATTTTGAAGTTACCATTTTCCAACTATAATCTGCCCTCGACTTTAAAACGGCGTCCCACTCAACTTATCTTGCACATTTTGAAGAATTTTATGATGCTTCAGGGTTATATGGTCAAAATCAAGAATATCTGAAAATCGATTTTTATGACTTCATCGCTTGAAAGTCTTCTTCATCACATTGCAGTTTGTAATACACTTCGTTACCGCTATGTCAGTCGGGCAACTGCTTTCTATTTTGTTTTTTATACGTGAAATATTCAATCTACACCTTGACTATTTTTCTCTTCTGCAAAAATCGCTTGGCATTGTATTTGGACAGCAGAAGCTGACATGGGTACAAGTAACGTGTTTCAGATATACACGGTTTTTTATAAGAAAGTATGTTATAAGAAGATTGTGCTCGGTTCTTTGAAGAGTTCAAAAGGTACAGGGCTGGATCATTGAAAGCTATGAAAGTTGAAAATTCAAGATATTCAAAATTTTAAGGAAATTGTGTTGTAAGAAAGCATATTTATACGTTGAGGGTTTTGAGAAAGAAAGCATATTTATAGCATATCATCTCCTCCATCACTGCGCATGCTTAGTCACGTAAAACTTTCCAATCTTGTGTTAAGAAAGTGTTAAGAAAGTTTTAGTGCTGAATTTAGGAAATAGCTAATAAAGTCTGAGGGCTGGAGACACTTCCTTTTGTTTATCTCAACAACAAGAAATTGCTTTTAACCATGTTCCCCTGAAACCATGTCTGACTCGGAAAAAAATTATAATAAATCAAGAAGATACTCGAGTTAAAAACGAAAACTTCTTATTATGAATGAAAATTTTTTGAATTCTTATAAAAAATAGTGAAATTAAAAGTGATCAGATCTCTGAAGGACTACTTCTACTGCATGTTTCTGCTTATTTGACAAAGTCATTAAAAACAAGACTACCCTTTTAAAAAAGCTTTATATAAATTATCAAATGTTATAGCTAGTTAAAAACTTAGTGGAGAATAAGTCTATACAGGGTCCACGCTACAGAAGGCCATGAGGCCATGGCCGTCCCGCTTTATCGATAAATGAAAGATTCATATCAGTCAAAAATGTTTATATGGATAAATCTATAAATTACAACAAACATATTGAACTAAAGTTCAATAGGAAAAAGACGTCAACAAAATCATTTGCCACAACGGAGGGATGGGTGGTTAAGCAGGGCCCACGCCACCCTGTGACCGGGGTGGCCATGCCCCCCTCTCTTTTGCAGAGCAAGTAGTTTTAAAGCTGCTGTAAAAGGGGTGAAAAGCCTTGGCCCCCTACTTTTTTAGCTTTGCCCCCCCCCTTTCAAATTCGTGGCGCGGGCCCTGTTAGAAGGAAACTTTCTTTCTGGCCTCTCTAGTTTTGAATCAGTGGCGTGAGCCTTTCTGTATATTTAGTATATTATTGAAACTTTTGTCGAAAGTGTCAGGTGTCATCAAATGATCAAGTGTCAAAGGAATATTAAACAGCTTACTAAAACGATGAGATTTTATAAAACTCATTTTTACTTGCTACAGGGCATAAATATTATTTACACCATATTTTCGTAACAACCGTAGCGTTTGAATGCTTTTACTACAACTTGAGTAGTATCTCATACAAATATGTTCAACTACGTTAAAAAAGATTTCAAATAAAATGATCACATCCTTTATCTTTTTCATTGAAAGGGAACTGGAAACAGGAATGTTAGAAAGAGAAGGATTTAATTGGTCCATTGAAAGAATTACTCAAATAATTACCTTCTTTGTCATGCGGAAATAAAGTGCCACACGAACGCAGTGAAGCAAATGGCATCAACAGGAAAATTCGACAATAGAGTTACGAAGTGATAACGTCACAAAAATTTATATATTGAGCTTTGACCGCATTTCTTGAAAAAGCATTATACTCCATCTCTCAAAGAATTTAACCTTAAAATGGTTTCTCGCATTTCTGCTTTTATTTTTGTAAGATTTTCAAACAAAAGTTTATTTGGATTCTGCTACTCATTTCTAGCTCTAAAATTCGGCACATTTGTCCTTTTCTTCTTTCGTGTAACTCTTTATTCCATCCGCCACTGGTTGAGAAGAGTTTCCAAAGAAAAGACAACATTTCCTATCGATCTCGGGCTGTTTATCTTTTTTTCATCATTTAAAAGTTTAAACTACAACCAAGGCTACTCAAATACATACCGCTCATAATAGTGTCATCTAGCCTCCATTATGAGTGACATTTACAATTTTCAATTACCTCTAAATATCAACGCAAAAAAGGGGAGAGAAGTAAAAGAAACTAAATCAGTAAGAATAAAGTACCTCTAGAAAAAGTTACACACACAATTTTTACATAATTTACATTTTTCAGAGGTAGATCATCACTGTCAATAGTCTTGGAACACTTTCAAAGGCAAATTCAGCCACCCCCCTCTCCCCCTAAGAACAATGTTGATTTACTATTGAAAAGGAAAGGATTGTGGAGTACGCTTTTTCGTGTGCCTTGTATGATATTTTTCTATACTTTAAACATAATTTTGTGGGTTTCGAATCCAAAAAGGTATTTGTCGCTCAGGAGGAACTCCATTAAACAGAAATTCAGGTGTTTTTGATTGTCTTAACTGGAAAAATGGCATAGTCTTCGATACCATCTTCTGTCATACATAGACTCCCATCCAAATTCCTAAAATATTTTTTGCCTGCTGGTCCCTTCCCAGGTATCTGTGACACCCAGAGCCGCCGTATACTGAGCTTGTTCAATGCTTTTTGTGACAGTGCTTCTCATATCTGGGTCAAACCTGTGATATATTGTCTCCATAGTCTAGGTGGGGCCTAACGTAAACTTGATCTAGAACATCTCTAGAAAAATATTTTGAGAGGTATTTTATGAGGCCAATGTCCCTCCTAGCTTTTATTACAGAGCTTCTCTAACCTATGACTGAAAGTTTAGTTTAGAATCTAAAATTACTCCAAGATGTTTGTTTTCATTCTTTCTAGTATGCTGACATTTTCCAGAGAGTATGATATAAGGATCTGGGTATAGGTTGAGCTGGAAAGGGATTATTAAAAACAAGGGAAGTGTAAGAATCGAGAGAGCAACAAATTAGGATAAGTTTATAAGTACAGTGCATACAAGGTTCTCTCATAATTTTTTAATTTTAATTTTTGCGGCTCTGGTACCCAGGGTAATACAAGGTATACAGTTTCGTATACTGACAAAGTAACAGATGGTATTTTTAATAGAGAAAGTCTTATACAGGCAATTCCTGCACGCCACTATTCAGCTCATATGGGCATTCAAATCTTGGAAGATCTCTTTGGTCAAACTTTCTACCACTGGGCAGCCACGTAGCTGCAGGGGGGCTCGGGGGTTTTCCCCTCCAAATGAAAATTTTGACAACAGCTTGCCCCCTCTGGCTACAGTTTTTCCAAATGATATTTTGAAAATTTGGCATATTTGTAATTCCATGACCTTGATTTTGTCCAAATATATCTGTTTGTTATATATCTGTTTTCTTGTTTTAAAGCCTGCCCCCCCTGAGGTATGGTTCTTGCTCGAGTTTGCCCCCTCCCCTAGCCAACACCTACAGCTGCGTGGTTGCCACTGGGGTTTGTATGATAATTAATGTAGAGAAATAGATTCTTTTTAGCGCAGCATACGAGAAAATTGAAAAACAACAAGGAAAAATTTCAAGTGGAAACAAATAAAAGGAATCGTGATTCGGCATCTTTTTACGTGCAGCAGGGCTTGTGAAATATGTTTTTAAAGAATTATGTTTTAAGTTGTCAATGAATTGAGCTGAAAGGACATAATTTGAGTGGTTTGTTGGATGATTTCTTTCGTTTGATCTTTATTGACAAAGAATGATAAAGCAAAGAATGCGAACAACAACATAGCAAATGGTGGAATGAGTGATTGGTCCGGGTCCGAGTGTAGCCATCATAAAAAGATGGAGCAGTTTACCTAATTTGCCTCCACCATTCGGCCCCCCTTAATGTCTCAAAAATAAAACGAAACAACATTACTTATTTGGACGGAGCTTTCTTTCAAGTTCTTTAGGCGAGTTGAAGAAAATTAATTTGCCAGTTTTTGTTCTTAGACCCAGATTACAGTTAATATCCGCAAAGGCAGATTCGATGTTTTCGTTGCTTTTTCCAGTTCTTTCGCTTTATCGAGGAGTCTCAATCTTCTTTTTGTCAAATCAACTCTAATGGTTATTGATTTTGCCTTTTTCCTTTCTCAGTACTTTCTGTACGATCACAGAATGACCTGAATTTGACAATTACCTTTTGATATTTCTTGCCGTTTTTGTCCTCCACTATTGCGCCAATTCTGTACGCTCGATCGATTGCGCTGGCGTCTAAACCACACTGCATTTCATCTAATACATCTTTGAAAATCTTAATGCAATCTTCTTTCCGGCTGGTCTTCCTTGACGTAGCCTTCACATTATAAAATCTCAGGCAACTCCTGCAGCCATATTTTTCCTGTACATCGAGTTCCCTCTCAAGAATTTCAACAGACTCGAGTTGCATTCAAGATCGGCAATTTTTTCTTTCCGTCATATTTAAAAAAGCAAAATCCTAGCCTCCAGAATTCGTGTTTTGAAGTTAATACATGAAATTATACAAGCTAATTAAAAGTTTGACATGTTGATAAAGTTTATATTCATATTTCACTTCTGCCCTTTTTTGCTATGGGTTCAACAATCACAGCATAGTGACACTTAGATTGCCGCCATCATCACTAAATTTGGAGTACACTCCCCTCCCAAAAGTATTCGAACGGTCGGGCAAAATTATAGGGCCTAATTCTTACAAATGCCATGTTAGTAAAAAAGTAGGATCAAGTTTTGGTGGCACAATAAAACGATGGCGTCAGAAAATAAGCAAAATGAATATATAGAAAAGCAAAAATTTTGTTTTGAAAAAGTTTACTGGGAAAATTTTTCTCAATAGCGCAAAAAATTTTATCCTTGGGCACTGGTAAAAACACAAAATATGGATGAAGCTATGCAAATATGATAAAATTGCACAGCAAGTGGGCTACACGAAGTCTACTACCCAAAGAATTTGCAACTTAAGTAAAAAAGCAGTTTACTGGAGAAAAAGTTGAGAACAGGCAGGTCAAAAAAGGTTTCATATAGCAACCAACGAATTGAAGCAGGGTTTGCGAAGAAACTTGTTTGTCAACTTCAAAGGAGTGAAAATAGCAAGTAACTTTAAAGCTTTGTGACCAAAATCGGCTCAACAATTAAATTAGGCATACTCTTTCGCAATACGGAATTATAAATTGTGCCCTAAGAAGAAAACTTGATTTTTACCAAATATCCGCACCCACCGGCAAAACAAAGTTAAAGTTATAAAGGAACGACCTATCGCCGACCGGGGCGATAATGTCTTCTTGAATGAGTGTAGATTTTGTTAAAGAATGACTCTGAAGCATTCTCAATCCGAAAAAACAACTGGAAAAGGAAATAATCAAAAGTTATTTCAGCAAAATGTAAGAAAGGGAAAAATTTCAGTGATGGTCTAGGGTTGTGTTAGGCCTAATGGCGTCGCCATCTTGTTCTTCTGGAGTGTTTGCTGAACGCCGCATATTATGTTGTCATCTTCCAAAAAACCTCCCCGAAAGTGCCAGAAAAATTGACAATCATATCAATGAGCCTTTTTTCTTTCATCGAGACAATTCTCCATGTCATACAACTAAGGATACAAGCGATTATTCTGCTGCCAGCTGAATCCTCACTATTCCAGGGCCTTCTCAAAGTCCAGACCCGAAAGTAATTGAAAATGCTATCGCTTCTTTGATTTTTTGTAAAAGATTCAACGAATAGAGATCCTCTGAAGACCAAGCAGCAATTAATTGATAAAACCTTTGAAATTTGTAACATTATTCTTCTCCATTTCATCAAAAATTTACGAAGGTAATTTCCTGGCCGCCTCTATACTACCCTTTTGTCTCATGAGTACCCCCACCAAATATTAAAGTTATTCCATTGATAAAATGAATTATGGACTTAGAATTGAAAATTGTGTAATTTAAACTTCTCTTTATGATTGCCTGAAATGTTGAGGTGATTCCTATCGTCATTCTATAAATATAAGCAATTAACTTTTATTTTTGTTTTCATCAACTTGACCTTCGCAATATTGGCTTCCGTTCGAATACTTTTGGGAGGGGAGTCAATAAATTCTCAAATATGTTTAGATCTGTATATCTCCTCAAATATCTTTAAATCTTTACTAATTATGACTGCTTTAACTCATGACAAAAGCCACTGCAAATTATAAGTTCAACAATTCATCAGATTGATTGTTAGGAGATTAAAACCAATTAAATATAACTACATACAGTTAAAAAAATATGTCAAAGTGCATTTACTAATATTTCCCAGTGCGAAATCTAAATATTATCTTGAAAGAAAAAGAGAAAGGTCCCCGCACACAATATGTTAATTAATTCTGTGAGAGTAAACTTATTCTGCAATTTGTCGCAAAGACCAAAATTATAGAATCATCTTTTGAATCTTAATTTTTTTGTTGAACCTTTCACAGAACTGTTGACAAAAAAAAATTCGAATTCTTTGAATCAACTAAACTCTGAACATTCTAACAAACCGGGAGATATTAATTATAAATAAATAAAGAATACTTTGTGAGCTACATCTTTTCAAGTTTGACTACAACAAAAACCGTAAAAGTTTATAACTGGCAACAATCCAGATGCTCTGTACAATGGAAAGAGAAACTCCAGGTGATGACTGGGTTGTTTTTGGTTTGGTTTTAACTGTTGTTGCTGGCGCTTTTGTTGCTGGGACACGTGACTTGTAAAATCTGTTATGAAGACTTATTAAGCCAGTATTGGGATTCTTCACCATTGCAATAAGCTTCATGTCCGTTGCATTGAGAACAGCTAGGAAGCTTGAAGATGGTATTGTATCAGAAACAGGACCGGAACATAAAATTACGCCTTCATCTTCACCCACCGCGTCGTCCGGTTGCAAAAATACAGGCTCTTGCGGATAATACCCAACTGGTGGAACCCAGTAAGTTATATTTTTTGTCTTCACGTTTAGCTTAGCAATGCGAGGTTCTGGATTTACCGGGTTGCTCAGGAAGTAAGTGTATGTGTAGTCTTTGTTATGAAATTTATCGTAATTTATCTGTGTGAATTCTGCTTTTCCATAGGGCTCAGTTTGAGTGAGAGAGCCACTCAAAGAAGAATCATAAGACCATGTATTCTTGTTAATGGCAATGCGAATAAAATATGTGTTCAACGTGTAGCCATTCATAGCCTCATAAAGTGAAAAAGCTTTCTCGTAAAGGTCAGTATTATGGTAGGCTATGGTATCTAGGTAGATGTAGTTAAGATCTTCAAAGGCATTCACACTATGAGTGAAGAATCTAGCAAATGGAAGAAATACTCTGTGCACATTTGACATGTTGCTTCGATCAAAAAGAAGAAGGCTCGAGTTGAAGTTTGGGTAGAATTTGAAAGAGCGTGGAAAAAGACCGAGTATCCTTCTCATGTTTATGTTCATATAGTGTTGGCAGTAGTCAAAGAGATAGGAAGACATTGGGACAATTGCATAGTTGCTTGTTGTTTCCATGTAGTGATGATACCCTGGCATGATATTTATGTCATCTAGACCCAGTCCTAGACGACATTTTGAAAGATTGTACTTTCCAAGGACATGACGACCTGTTACAGTGCGGTTAGGCCCTTTCATTTTGTAAACAATGATGGCTGCTTCCAAGTCATCAAACTTTTTTGGAGAGGCTCTTTCAATGTCAATAGTTGAATGCCAGATTGTTCCATCTTTTTCTCGCTGTTCATGCGCAGGACTGATAACAAAGTCGTGAGTAGAACTGTTGGGAAATCCTTTATCGTGAAACTTTCCTAGATAGCTACCAAGTACATCGAGCTCTGGCGTGACTTTGAGTTCTGCTGCACTGTACACTGATTCCGTCATAGCAAAGACTGGATCTTCAGGCCGTGACTGCCAGAATACAATGTTTGGTGTGGTATGCAATGTCTCGTTGTATTGCATCCTCATGTTTTTCAAGTATGCAGACGCATTTATTGTAGAAAAAACTGTATTCCAGCCAACTTTGGACTTTGCTATACTGTAATTGTAGTGTTTCCAAATGCGTGTTTCCTTCGTATCATATAATCTATTAGAATATCTTATTTTGCCACCTTTGAACTCATAGCGTCCGACCATGGAAATGCAATCAAACATGTGTGGTATCCAGTCATTTCTTGATCCTAAGAATAGAAAATATGCTGATAGGGCCTTTGCTAAACAATTCCAACGTTTACTTTATATCTGAAGTTCAGTGCTGCACGTTGCTTTTATATCAACGTAGATCTACCTAGAAGAAACAATCATGTTATAATATGCAACCACACTTCAAATATCTCAACTAATGAAATTCAACATGCTGGTCGTTAACTTGTTCGGCTTTTTCATTTTATACAATTCTTTAGATATAAGTAATAACATTTCAAAATTTGAGCTACGAATAATTTTTTGCTTGCAGTTTTACGTAAATTGAGGTAAAGGTGTTTTCTTGTAAATATCCATTTTGTGAGCAAAGTCACAATTTCGAAAGTCAGATCAAATATTTGTGAAATTGCATATCCATGTTCTTTTGGAGCTATCAAATTTTTTCAATACCAAAACGAGGTCGAGATGGATTACTTGAGAGTAGAGCCGTAAGGCCTTTGTAAAGACAATTTGAAGCGTGTCACAATCACAGTCATTGTAATCAAATAAAACTAAACCGTATCAAGTTTACTTAAAGGCAGATCAGAGATATCGCCATCCAACATCTTGACATCCATAAAAAATCTTGACATCAATAATGAATTTTGTCATCAAACATTAATCTTAACATGAAACACAAATCCTGACATAAAACATGAATTATCTTGAAAACAAGCATAAATCTTAGCATCAAACATAAATCTTAGCATCAAACATAAATCTTAACATCAAACATAAATTTTAGCATCAAACATAAATCTCAACATCAAACATAAATCTTATAATCAAACATAAATCATGACATCAACTTACCATCAATATCACCATACGAGGCACAATTTTGACGAACGAAATCTCCATCAATCCAAGCAGGGATTTTTCCTTGAATATTTGAAAGCTCCTCATTCTGAACTTCTTTTGTTGTTTGGTAAAATATGTTGCGGTAATTTGGGTCTTTTCCATAAACTTGCACCATCACTACAGCCAACAGATAAAACTTGCGGACGAGGAATAACGTCATTTTGCCTGGCTGCTTTATTGTTTCTCAAACCAGCCAATGATACAAATTGACACCTATATGAAAAAGTTAAATATTTAAAGAAACTTCGAGGCAGCTATCAAAACTGAAAAAATAACACAAAAAAACATTTCCTTTCATAGATATCTGAATTTCCCTAACAAATCCAGTATCAATTGCAGTACAGCGCTTGTGTTTATCTGATGATGTTTCAAAATATGTTATAGGCAGTTTCAATGAAAGACTTGGGAAAGACGGTTGGCAAGAAGGGGCTTTAGCATTCTCGAGCATCAAATTTGTCAAGAAATTTTAAAAATTGTCCAACTTTGTCAAAATTTCCTAAGAAAGTTTGCTTTTAGCCTCTCAAAATATGTACTAGAAAAGAGGTTCTGAACTCTGACAATAATCTGGAATGGAATTATTTGTTTCTTGGTTTAGATATGGCAAAAGTAGCACAAATTTTCTTGCAATCAAATGGCCGTTTTTTGTCCTATGCCTTAACTTCTAACACCAAACCATATAATGAGCAATTTTTAAAGGGCCACTCCAGCCCAAAAATTTTTTCTGAGATTTTTTGCATAAATTGGTAGTTAGTCGAGAAAAAGAAGCCATCGTGAAATTTTTTTTCGAAAAGCTTAGCTCGTTTTCCAGATATAGACGCTCAAAGTTGAGAATCACCGTAAAAATACGACAAAATTTTCAATAAATTGTGGCCTGTGCATATCTAAAAGCTTTTTGCGTTTTTTGATCGAATGTTAAAAATTTCAGAATATTGATATGATATCTCAATGGCATCATCGTTTTACTCCAATTTTATTCTGTACTGTAATGTTAAAAATTAAGCATATTGAGTCATTTATAAATTTTGCCAATTATAAATATCCTCACCAAGTCAAAATTAGCCAAAACTAACGGCTTTTTCAAAAGTTATTTTCAAACAATCCGTTCAAACTGAGCATCAGCCATTTTTTCAAACCAGAAATGATCTTGTAGCATAAATGGACAAACATGTCCATCTTGTGAAATCAAGTTGTCTAAAAAGGGCCTTTTGCCAGAAGAAGGTGATGTTGTTACGAAACCATCGAAACTAGGGAGCTGCCATAAACATTCTGCTGACGAAAGCAAGCCTCCGCTTCTCGGATAAAGGCCGGTTTTCGCTTGATTCGCTCTGCCTTTGGCGAGTCAGCGAACGCGACCATAAGCTCAGTAGTCTAGTTCAACTGAGTTAAACTAACCAGCGAATGGTCGCGCATTCGCAGCGAACGAAGAAGTTTGATTGGCGCATGCTTCAGAGCGAATAAACTGGCCTTAATCTGTTTCAAGCGCCAAGCCTTTATAAGTAATTCCATGTGAATCTTGTCGGTAAACTTCGAGTTTTCTCTTCCCAGTAAAACTCAGTCCCAAATTTCCATCCATATAGTGGCAGAAATTGAGCTAATGGAAACGTGTGTGAGACATGGGATTCGTATGTTTTAGCGGCTTATTCCTTCAATTTCCTTAAAAAAAATCAAATTTTGGAGTTGAATTTTCCAATTCATGTTATATTGGGGGTCAGTTTTTCTCTCAAACCTTCAAAAGATCCTTTTCTACCATACTAAAATTCTAGAAAGTGAAGAAATTTGCAAGATGGAAAATGGTAGAAAAGTAGCCTTTTGAAAAAAAATTTTTAAAGCGGAAAAATTTTATAACGAATCTATTGCCGAAGCACAAAGCTAAAATGAAAAATTTGAAAACAATGACATCGTAAATGACTGACAACGGAGAATATTACTAAAAAATGAGTTATGTTCGTTGATTTTCAAATTTCGTAATTTTTGTTCAGCGCATCACTCCCTGAATTATACTGTTTCCTTCTGTGTGTTGGGTTTTCATTTTTATGGCAAAAGTGTCATATTTATGGCAAAAGCTGAGTGAGAATTTTGCAATTCCAAGTTTCTTCGACCACTATCCCGAAATACAGATAAAGAAAGATATAAGGAATTTTAGATTTCACAAAAATAAATTTGGACAAAAGTAGAAAAAAAAAATTATCTTAGCAAGAATTTTGCTGGACACACAAAGAGGGGAAACTCAGATTATCCCGTTTTTGGAAAGTAGAGCACTGGCCAAATAAGATTCAAAAAGGTGGTGAAATCTGTTTTCAGAATTTCTGACAATGGAACACATGGCCTGAAAAAGCATAATTGTATGGAATGAGCTAGATCTTTGGAAATTCATTGAGATATGGCCACATGAATACAAGCTCTTTTCCCCATCATATTACTGTACTTTAGTCTCTGTTCATAAATTAATGTACCAAGCTAAAATAACTGCAATCCATTAGTAAACTTTAAAATCTCCAATTAGCAATATCTCTGTAGTATTGTGCTTGTAGCAAGGCTGTAGCATCATACTATTGTAATAATTCAGTAATGTAGTAATAGTAATATTTTGTTATCTGTTATTGTCACTTACAGTTAAAGTGTAGAAACGTTATGCTTGACACTAGTTTTAAAAACATTTTCTTTACTGTATGCATCAGCATATAATGGAGTAATTTTGAGGCAGGGCTTTGTGGTTGAGGGTTACAAAGAAGGAATATCTACATTAAATTTTCTTTGGATCAGTATGTGGTATCAAGGACTACGGACCATATTACATATTGCGGGATCTGAAAAGGTTTAGAAGGGACTAAACATACTAAAAACCAAGAGTAGGGCAATTTTTGTGTCTTTTTAAGTATATTTTGGAAATTTTTGGTCCCTGTGTGGTATGTGGATCAAAGTAGGGCAAATGAGCCAGTCAATGGGATAAATGAACATTTGCTCGAGGAAGGAAAAGCCAACAGTCAATTAAAGCTTAGATAACCGAGGTTCCCTTAATCAAGGATGCACTGTGCTTACAACTTGATAAATTAGCTGCATTAAACCGGATTTAAAAATAGACGAGAAAACCCTGTTTAAAACATCAAAAGGAAATCATCAGCATAATGTGACCTCTACAATTCATCAGATTCAGTTCCACTGGCTTATCGGAAAATAGGTATTACTTGACCCCGTGTTGACAAAGATTACAGCGTTTGAAAAAAATGTACTTTCATTACAACTTTTGTTATATGTTAAAAAACCTGAAGAGTGAAAAGCTCAAAGAATACGAAAAGTAACGATACATAGAGTAGATCAAATAATTCTTACATACCTTCCACAGCAGTTGTTTTTGCACTCTGCTACTTTCCGAGTTCCTTGTAGCAATTCAAGTTTAATCATTTATTGGCACATTTATATATTATGATATGCGGAAGGAAATTGGGTTGGAATCAAAGATTAAACTTTCCCATGAGGATATATTGATGACTGTAATTAGCACCAGGACATTTTGAGCAACTGTTTGGTGACTCATAAGGTGACTCATACAATTTTTAGTGCAATGAATTTTGTAAAAAACTTCAAAGCAGTTATAAGCCAGATAGGCGTATGCTAGAAATATCTTTTTACTGGAACATTAAAATTATATTCTAAGAGTCGTTGGTAGTCTAAAGTATTATCTATTTCCAAAGTTGTCTACAAAGCCTCAGTGCAAGTTGCATTTCCATCGTAATACTTATAATCTAATGAAACATTATTTCTTATTAGGTAAATCTATTGCTCTGGAGGTATCAGGCACCTTGGGAAATTAGGGGCAGGAAGTATCATGCCTCTTCTCCAATACCATTCAGAAATTGTTTCATAAATTTGGTAACATTTCAATGAATGCAAACTATATTGGTGCTATTGCCTATGTGAACTTTCTAAAAATTTTTTCTCATTTTAAGTATGAAATCATTGCTTGGGGTGTTACTTAAAGGAAATTGACGTTTCAGCCTCGTTCTAAAACACTTGTTTCCCTCATTTTTCAAGTGTAAGTCATTTCTTCGGGTCTCTCAAGAGAATTTTCTTCTATAAAAAGAATATTTTTAGAACAGTTACTTTCTAGTGTTTACATCTTCATCTATGTTAATATAGTCTTTTTGAAAGCCATTGAACTATGTCACAGACAAGTCTGAGCTAAACCTGTTGAAAATTAGTTAATTTATATGTAAAGATTTCTTTTATCGCAATTTCTAAGCATTACGTTGACACATCTTCTCAATTTACCTTAATCAGCCATAATGCTAAACATTAGTTTTAGGGGATACGAATCTAGATTCCCCTTGGTTTAGGGTTATTTTGCTATCCATTTGCTATCGATATATGTAAAGATTTCTTTTATCGCAATTTCTAAGCATTACGTTGACACATTTTCTCAATTTACCTTAATCAGCTATAATCCTAAACATTAGTTTTAGGGGATACGAATCTAGATTCCCCTTGGTTTAGGGTTATTTTGCTATCCATTTGCTATCGATATATGTAAAGATTTCTTTTATCGCAATTTCTAAGCATTACGTTGACACATTTTCTCAATTTACCTTAATCAGCCATAATGCTAAACATTAGTTTTAGGGGATACGAATCTAGATTCCCCTTGGTTTAGGGTTATTTTGCTATCCATTTGCTATCGATATATGCAAAGATTTCTTTTATCGCAATTTCTAAGCATTACGTTGACACATTTTCTCAATTTACCTTAATCAGCTATAATCCTAAACATTAGTTTTAGGGGATACAAATCTAGATTTCCCTTGGCTTAGGGTTATTTTGCTATCCATTTGCTATCGATATATGTAAAGATTTCTTTTATCGCAATTTCTAAGCATTACGTTGACACATCTTCTCAATTTACCTAAATCAGCCATAATGCTAAACATTAGTTTTACGGGATACGAATCTAGATTCCCCTTGGTTTAGGGTTATTTTGCTATCCATTTGCTATCGATATATGTAAAGATTTCTTTTATCGCAATTTCTAAGCATTACGTTGACACATTTTCTCAATTTACCTTAATCAGCTATAATCCTAAACATTAGTTTTAGGGGATACGAATCTAGATTTCCCTTGGTTTAGGGTTATTTTGCTATCCATTTGCTATCGATATATGTAAAGATTTCTTTTATCGCAATTTCTAAGCATTACGTTGACAAATCTTCTCAATTTACCTTAATCAGCCATAATCCTAAACATTAGTTTTAGGGGATACGAATCTAGATTCCCCTTGGTTTAGGGTTATTTTGCTATCCATTTGCTATCGATATATGTAAAGATTTCTTTTATCGCAATTTCTAAGCATTACGTTGACACATCTTCTCAATTTACCTTAATCAGCCATAATCCTAAACATTAGTTTTAGGGGATACGAATCTAGATTCCCCTTCGTTTAGGGTTATTTTGCTATCCATTTGTCAGAAACAATGATTAAGTACATCATAAGCATATGCACATCAGGGTCAAGGTTTGTTGACAAAACTCGGATTCATGGTACTTCACATCATTTGAGTAAAACTAATATATATAAAAACACCTTTATAAAATCCAAAGCTTTATTCTCACGCTCCTCATGACATCTAAGTTTTCTTCGTTATTAAATGTGAAAACGACGACATCGATTTCAACTGTGCTTTTTTATTTGATGTAAATTTTGAAAGCTAGTGGACCTTCAAAAGAAAGCTGCTTTGTTTCTCTAGTAGTCAGGGCCTTTATCCAAACTGCTGGGGTCAACTTTTCAGACCCTGTTTTTCCATTGGTCATAGTTCGTGTCTTTTCGTTGATCTTCTACCTATCAGCGGTATTCTCCACACCTTGCTAATCAGGTTAGTTTCTTTTTTTCTTACTTTTTGCTCAAACAGTACTACCCTTGTCAGCCCCACTTTTCCCACAATGCCTGCTACCACTGCTTTCCTTCTTTCTCCATCTCCAGTTGATTCAACTTATCCTCGTCAAAAATATATTAGGAACACCGGAATTATTTTTCGACTAAAATTGCATGAAGGTTTAACAATTTGCTGCTTTATTAGACCTTTTTGTCATTCCTTTGCAACATTACGTTTTAAGACATGCTCCATGTAAGCCCCTCGAAATATGTTTACAAAGCTACAATTGAGCTCTCCAGTAAATTTTCTTCCAAAAGGGCAACCCTTTGTGGACTCAAAAAGGAGAACTATTTGCCGCTTGATGGTGGAATACTTTTCCACCTTTCATATGTGTTACCAAATTGTCTGAATTGAAAGTCCGCCCCTTCGTGTAACTTTAATTGGTAAAATTGTTGAGGCAAATCAAGCTCGTGAAATTCATCTAAAAATCCTTTACTATTCTTTCTTTGATGGAAGAGGGAAGGGTTTTAGCTCTCTCTCTCAGCTAGTTTATCTAGCTATACAGCTTTTCCTAAACTATCTATCCAACTTGTAATAATGAAATGCCTTTTCCCCGTTTTTTACTGCAGTTGTGTACTTTGAAATTTAACTGCAGTTTTGCAATTTAATTGCCGAATCCTTTTCTAAGAAACTGATCAGGAGGAATACAGGAATACACAAAGACCTAAGCAAGTACCAGTTTTGATGACGCAGCACCAATGATTGTGTGGGATAAAATACGCATATTGGGTGCCCACGAACAGTAGGCGTCCCCTTTCAATTGATAATGCTTACGTAAGTTTGTTGGCTTGTAAGAATTGTTTAGAGAATTGTATAAACAGAACAGCATGTGACACAGAGATTAAAATCCTAATTACATTTTTGGTCAACAAACTACGTCAGCCCTTTATTTTTTTCGTAATTAGACTGTTGTGAAAAAAATAATCTAGTGCTTCTCGCCATTATTGAAAAATGTTTTTGCAATAAAAGAATGTTAATGTGCTAAGAAAATCAATTCTAATGTTATTGACATTTTCACTAATATATTTTTTGCATTATCTTGGAGTTGTGAATTGCCTAAAGCCTGCAATGTCAACAAATAATGTAACACTGTTAGTAAAGTTTTTAGTCCATATTGATTCAGCCTATAAGAATTTTGTAGGGCCATGCTCCTTGGAACCTTTGACAAGGCCCTAAATTAATCTGCACCAGCACCTTTCCAAATAAATACAAATGATCGATAGAATAAGAGAGAGCTGGTGAAATCAAGTGAGTGATTGTAAATACAGTTTGGTCAAGTGAGAGGCTATATCCAAAGACCGTTAGGTCTGTAGACTACAGCCTGTAGCATGATGAGCTATCCTCACACCTAGCGTAGAAAGTTCTCTTCAATGAAGATTGACGATATTCCAGAGTGCTGCAAATAAAAAGATATCTTGCATCCAGAAGGTTGTTCTCAGATTTAGACAGCAGCCTTTTTGCCCCTCTCCTTAGTTTTCTGTCTTGTGAATCCGCTCCTTAAAGGCCATGTGTGTATAACAGGTGACCTTGAGTAGACATTTCAATTTTCAAATGAATTAAACCTTCGTCTAGGCCAGACCTCTCAGTTCTTTGTCGAATCCATGTATCATTTAAAGAAAATATGTGGAATAATCATTTGTTTTGAGGACAACTGGCCCCTTGTTCTACCCCAACAAAATAATAGTCCTGCACAAGATAATAAAGAATTTTACATTAAGTCAAAGGTTAAAACAATTTTTTGAGGAGGCATATTTCTGTAAAACCAGTGAAAAGAGATAAATACTCGTAAATGAAACTCATTTCCTTGTTTCAATCTCCTCTAATCAAATTCTTTGCCAATCTTGCAGCATTGATCAAGAATCTTTGAACCGACGTAGTAAAAGTTTAAAGAAATATCAATCCTTTTGTTGCAACTGAGCACTTCTTTCTCTGAGAAACCTACAAGCCTGTTCCTGTACAAATAAAGGACACTTTCTAAGCCAAATAAAGCGTCTGACCTTTGCAAATTAATTCTAATTTTCAATTTCCTCTTTTCTTCTTCCAGACGACCAAAATTTCCAAAAAATGGACAAATTCTTCCAAATTGAAGCACTTATCGTGATATATTTCTATTCTATCGGTCGTAAGGATATCCAAATGTTTTTTGACTGTATTTTTTTATAGATTTTGACTGTGTTAACGTATCACTGGTTGTCGTCTAGGACTAGTGAACGCTCAACTGCCAAAAGACATGTTACCTATTCAATTTCAAAAGCATTTCAACTTCTTTTGCACAGATGGACTCAAATCATGCCTTCCTTGCACACTGCACTATTTTGCTTATTGATTGGTGGCTTCTCCCCCTATATAGTGGCGGCTTTTAAAAGTCCAGAAACCGTGAAGCTTAGATAAAAGCGGTGGCCTAAACCGATGAAAAGACGATTGGTGTGGTATGACCATTTATCGCTGTTGTGGTAGCCACGTTCATCTGTAATCAAAAGAAAAATTAGTGAAAATAGATGTCTTCAGAAGAATGAGAATAAACTGTGCGTCAACGAACTTGAGTACTAAGGAACCCCCTGATTTCTCTGAACGATGAGACGTTAAAGCCTTCTGATTTAATTTCTGGGTTGCTAAGGAAATCATCTGAATAAGGAAAAATTGTGACAATAAGTAGAAATGAATGCGGAAATAAATTGTGTTCGCTATTGGTGAAATTATTTCCACAAACATTATAATGCCAATGGAGTTCTGAAGTGATGACGTCGTAAAAATCTATTTTTAATTTTTTTTTTAATTTGGATCCCGTAGCCTGAGAGAGCATCATAAAATAACTCTAAATGTGCAAAATCAATCAAATGTGTTACGAATTAGCAGTAGCGGAAATTCAGTGCCCCCAGAATTCGTCGAATTTTTGGTTAAGACACACTTTTTTGGTAAATTATGGTTTAACCCAAATAAAAAATTGCTCTTTCACAAGAAAATGTAGACATGGCAAAATCTACAGGGAACATACGCACACTGTAAACCAGGGATGCCCAACTTTATTACCAGAAGGGCCACTTTCAGAATAACGTAGTAACTGAGGGGCCATTTATATGTTTATCGCTGCATTGTCTGTTTGGCCCCGTTCCGTTTCATATCGTCCCATTCCAAAAAATGAGTCGCTTAGGGGTTGCGCGCACGTTGATACGAAAAGAGGAACAGTGTGCAATCGTTCCTTTCCCGTGTAAACAGGTGAAATGGTCCAAAAAACAGAATGATTACTTATTTGGCTTAATGCTTGCATTGTTCATATGGGAATAGTAGTTTGCGCATTAGCAAACTCCTGAAATTCTAGCACAAAAAGTAGAACAGAGCGATTGTTTTCCCGCGCAAAGATACGATGGTACGTGCAGTGGCGGCGCCAGCTACTGGCGAGGCGGGGAGGGTAATTGAGACCACGCCCTAATCATCAGTGCATTGTACCAGGTACAAATTTCCTTAGGAAATATGATCTACCCCTACCTAGTGCTTTTTAACCCGTTTTTAGACGAAGTATGTAGACCATGTTTCGAAAAAAGTGGGGGGGGGGGGGAATATAGCTCTTACAGCTCTTACGATGCATTATCACATTCATTGATTGGAAGCCTAGGGTGGTTAACTACAAAAGAAATGATCGAATTTGGAACTGCAACTGCAGTCTGGCTACTTTCAAAAATTTGCTGAAACAATCATTGAAAAATCAAAAGGGTGTGAGAGTTCTTGTACAACATCAAACTTTTTTTAATTTTTTCTTTCCTAATAATCTATTTCCTAATAACAATAGTTTCAATATCTTGTATAATAATTTTCGTTTATCTTTGTTATGTAATTGTATGATAATTAGCTTAGGTTTTTAGACAGTGCACATTGCAAATCAGTTATTATATTTTCATTACTGAATGTATTACCCTGTATAAATAATTAAAATCAAATCAAATCAAGCTTAGAAAATGCCAATATCTGGATTTTCTAACCAATCAACCTGGATTTCTAACAAGCATGCAGAGTAACAAGCATTTTGTAGGACACTTTTCTGACTGAAATATAAGATTTTTAGAATACTACGAATCAAAAGTTCTTTATCTACGTAGAAGGAAGGGGTCTGGAACACAGGCTATTGCAAGGCGCCTCCATTCCTCCCTATACCAATCATCTTCAAGTGTAATTAGTACGATATTACAACGTATTTTACATACTAGTAACTGCTATCATCAAGCAGAATTATACAAAAATAAACCTAAAAAGAATGAAAGTTAAAAGAGTGCTGAATGGTTTCTGTATTAATAATTTTCTAAAAGCCTTCGTATGTCTCGAACGTTTTGCTTGTTTGCAAATAAGAAGACATAAATTTGTCCCAATTCAGACCTGCAAAATCAAGGCAGATAATGTAGCTAGATCTTGAAGTCAAAAGAATATCCCACACCATTTCAAATTTCTGGCAAATTCTTTAATCGTTGATCTTCAGAATGGTAGGTAGGTACAGAGACCATGAAAGCTTGTCGATCACTTCCAAGCAAGACTAAGCTGAACATGCAACCAGTGCACTCCTGTCCCAAGCAGCTCTACGATTTCAATATGGAAACTACCAACGCTGCAACAGTGTTGCAACCAGAGCACCTGCACAGATTAAGGCTGTATTTTTCCACTACTGGATGGTAATAGTAATTTGTCCACTACGATAATCAATTATTTGTGAGGGGTTGGGTTGGGTGCAAAGTAAAATATTGACATGGATCTGCTCCACCCATATAGCTAGGATTTTTGCAATCAAAGACACCAAACATAGGCATAATGTTGACAAAATATTCAATCGCTTTGTCATTATTCAAAATTTTTAGTTTTACGAAAATCATGGCAATCATAAATGGCCTGGATCTCCATGATTGCAGAATCATTGCAATTGTAAAATGGAAACTAATAATTACAAGACTCAAATGTGAATCAAATAATTTTTTACTTCAGTGTGTTTTTTATTTCAATGCATAAGTTAGGCGTAATATTCCTATTCTGATGGTGGGCAAATTAGTCAGTATCTTAAAGGAACAATTGGTTTTTGAAGTTTATAAGCATTTTCTGAAAAAGAATTTTCCGTTATCCATGACCAAGAGCAAAAAGGGGAAATGTTTCAATTTATTTTGATTTTTAATAGAAATTGACATAGCGAGAGTGGCTAAACAAGTCATGAATTATCTACAACATTCTATAATCCTTTCTTAGATAGGAGTGAATATTCTGGGGCACTGATTGCCCCCTCAGCCCCTCCAGGGTAGGCACCCCTGGCTGCACTGCACGTAATCGTGAATGATGCGATCGTATAGGAATTATGAGAAAAAGTGACAGGCTTGGCTTGATCTAGCAAAGGAAAGTGCATTTTAAGAAATTTGTCAATAAACTCTTATAGAAAAAAGTTATCATTATCTCAACGGAGACAGTTTACAGACGATTAACACGCCAGTTTATTTCTGAACAAGGTTTTCAAATGATCCAATTGACGAAATTTAAAGACGAATTTTACTCTTAGCTTAGCGTACGAAATCATTACACATGCCCTGGCCCTGTGCAGGTTGCTTGCTATCCCATGAAGCAATGTTCAAAGGAATTCAACTCAATTTGAAAACGGCCTAAGGTCATTCTTCCATCTTTCTTAACCAGAACATTGTTGATTTTGAAAAAGCATATTAAACAAACTTACCTGAAACGTTTATTCTCAGAATGAATAGAAGCTCACTCCGACTTGAAACAAGAAGCCGAGCAAAAGATAAAGATGAGATTAAACGAGCAATGCTCACCATCGAGAAGGTTAGAAAATGGTAAGTAAACATTTTAAAAATACTTGTTAAAAACAGGGCCGTTTTTAACTTAATAACTAGATCAGCAATCAACCATCCAGCCTCCAGCCTCCAGCCTCCAGCCTCCTTTTTTGAAATTTCAAAAACAGCTAAGAAATTTTTCTTTACTTTAGACTAGTCTTAACTATTATAACAAAAGCTAAAAGACTATTTTGTTCTGGATGTGAATCATGCCTGTCTTCAAAAGACCCAATTCCAGGGTCATTGGACATGCGCATTAACACTTGAAGCCCTGGCAGGGAGTTCAAGAGGCAAATTTACCAAATTTAAAGGCAGTACTTGGTTTCCAAGGTACTCCCATATGAGAGTTATCACAGCATCCCAAAGTAGTTGCTTATTCTACGATTATTATCGTGAAAAGTAGCCTGAGCAGGGTCTGCACCATGCCCCCCCCCCCCACTTTTTTGGGAAGCAAGCAGTTTAAAAGCTGCAATAACAGAGACATAAAGCCTTTGCCCTCAACATTTTAGCCTTGCCCCCCCCCCCACTTTCAAATCTGTGGCACAGGCCCTGCTGATCAAACAGCAAGGCCCTTGATATTAGAATGGACGGTTCCTCTCCAAATCGAATGAAAAGTGTAGGTTTGCTGCATAATCGAGGAATTTTTCATGTTACAAAGACCAACATGGTAGTACTGATGGGGCACCTTAGAGACTAAGCTCTAATGGCAAGGCCTTGCTCTAAGCAAGTTGCAGGTGCTCCATAAAACAAGCTCCCAAAAGAATCCAGATGTTTTTCTTGCCTCTTAATGTAACCGCCTTTAGAGCATCTTTGGGAGTAGTGCAAATGTTGCAAAAAAATAGTAGTGAAGGTGAAAATTGGTTCCTTTTCGCATTGATAAGTTGGATTGCACTGCACCCCTAGACCCTGGGTATGATATTGTTTTGTATTTCTTTTTATATCATGCAAACAGGTGTCAGGTGCTATCTATACGCATACGTTTTCAAAAGTCTCAGTTTTCTTCTTAGTGAAAATGAATCAAACATTTAACATCCAAACTGAGAAGATGTTCATTGCATTTTCAAATGATTCAACTTTTTTAGGGAAAAGAAGTGGGTACATATTGGTCCAACAAACTGCACAATGAAAATTTTCAAATGGATTCCAGGTTTCTCATTTCATTATATTTTTTGTTTGTATGGTCAGTGGGGGGAAAAAATGCGCATTTTTGAGAAATTTTCGGTTTCCCCCTGATTGTTCACACATATTGGAAAAAATTATGTATAGTTACAAAGTAGCCCTTGATAAGTTCCTTTAGCAACAAAAAATTGCTACCCTTTCTTTAAGAGATTATTTTTTAAGAATGAAAAACTGGTGCGCATTTTTTAACCACAAAAAGGAGAAAAAATGCGCACATGTGGCAAAAAACTACGCACCTCTCAATTACGGAAGAATGTTGATTTGATTCAATAAATTTGTTGATATTTGCTGTAAATAATTTTTTTAAATCAAGATTGTCTTTGCAGCTTTCCTGATGCTTAAAACGCCCCTTGAAACTTCTAGCAAAGCGTTCTCCATATGGCTCTCTTGCCAAGATTTTGCTTTTTTTACATACGTCCTCAGCATTTTGCTTTCAATCTATGCAATGCAACTTAATTTGTAGTCTTCTAAAATAAACTGATCTTGTCTTCAGTGGAAAAGCTTTTATAGCCATCAAGAGACACGCAACACATAAAATGGCCCATAAATAGCATCTATTGTAATTCACTTATTGCTGTTTCAGCAAGGTAAAATTTAAATATTACATCATAGTCATCTGACGACAGTTAGATCAGCTGACGGAATCAAAACTTTGACATCCCCCCCAAGATAAGGTATTCCCCTCTGCCCCTCTGCACAAGATAACTTCTTGGTATATTCCATGCAAAGCGTCTTTTGATACGTTTTTAAAAGAATTATTAGAAAGGCAAATGCTCTTATGAAAAGGATCCAAAGTCTTTTTAGAAAGTTATAACTTGACCTTTTATGTAAACTTCTTGGTTTCTAGAAAATAATTTTCCCAAATCCATATGGTTGTGAAATATGGTTTCATTCTTGCATATGTCACATGTTTTAAGAGCAGATACAGAGCCTTTTTCCGACGAAAATATAACTTAATGGTGCGCATTTTTTCCCCTCACTACAGTAAATTTGAGGTTAAAAAATGCGCAGGCCCCTCTAGACATGCCACTTGGGAGGAGCAACAACATCTGTTTATGGGCAATGACCTCAACACTGAAGTAGTGTAATGCTGTGATAATACCTTTGGAATGCAGTCAATGAGCTGAGAAATCGAAAAGTTTACCGTTGTCATGGAAAACTTGATATCATCATAAATTGGAGCTTCCGCTTTTCAAATACGTAATGAAAAACAAAAGTGCACTATTTTTGGATTTGGTTTTCATTGAAACTATCATCAAAGGTTTGGTTTATCATGCCTTATCTCAAACTGTTGGTTACTCCTCCACAGCACTGTAGAAATGGGTGCGCATTTTTTACTCCCAAAATCGCCATGCGCATTTTTTCCCCCCACTGACCATAGTTAAAAAACAATCCTATATCAGTGCACATTGGATTTTCCCTGTAAATTTTGATTAAGGGGTATAGATTTTAGGGTATGTACATTTCTATGCATTGTAACAGAGAAATTTTAGAAAAATGGTTATCAGGTGTCTATTATGCTTTAATTTTTATAAGATAATTACTATTATGTTATTTTCATTTTAGTTCAGAAAGAAGAAACTAAGGTAAGGAAAACTGTAGTAAAATTTTTATTAATTAGCTTACTGTAAAAAACCTAAAGCTGTACTTTGCATTTTGCTTTGCACTTGAAAAGTTTTGATATGACACATTGCATATCATTTTGCAATTGTTGTTTCATAAGATCGTTAATGTCTTCTTGTTTTTTGCTTATGATTGGTTTCAAACGAAGAAGAGTTTTTGCTTTGATTCAATGACTTTTTGTGTTTTGTGTTTTAGATGTTACAAACTTCCTCAAGGTTAAATGAATCTACCCATAAATTGTTTTTCCTAATTCCACAAGCCTGTTATTACAGACTTGTCTATGTGCAATGGCAGGTTATGTGTGGGTTTTTACAGTAACATGGTAGAAGCTTATAGGCATAAGGCCCTTGATGAATTCTATGTATCCAGTCAGTACTCACAAGCCAAAAACTACCCTTATTGTGTACTTCAAGTTGCAAGTCAATCTAAGATGAACATCAACTAAGTTGAGATTTAATGCATAAAACATGAGGGGATTTCCTTTTATTACTTAGGGCTTTTAAACTAAAGCATATTTCATATATTTCAATTTTCAGTAGAGTTTTTGAAAAACATATATATTTAATCAATGTTACTCAGCTTATTCTACAACGAACCACAGCTGCTTAGCAATCTTGGCTTGAGTCTTATGTAAAATTTTTATACTATTCTAGTAATTAATACTTGTAATTTTCATATTAATTGTGTTCTAGGGTAAAAATGACCCTGATGGATCAAAAACTGATGATTTGAAAGGTATGAAGTTTTTCCATTTTTTGTTTTTGTTATTAATGATCCGAATGTTATTTACCAAGCATCTGAATGAAGTTTTTTAGGATAGTGAGAATGGAAAGTGCCGCACAAACACTTGTATGATACGTGCCATATTAAACAAAGAACTCAGGCAAAAATTCAGTTTTAAGTGATTGAACTGAAACAATTAGAATTGAAGGAGAAGTTTATAAATTTTACAGAAAAGTGACAATATTAAAGAACCTAGGAAAGGCCTAATTGTAAACGAAGTGGTGAAATAAATTTAATCCATCACCACTTATATCCATAGAAATACAGGAGGCATCTGTTAAAAGACTGCATTTTCTTATGACTCTGTCAATTTTTACCTCCAAAGGCAATGGTTGATATAACCATCCTAATAGCAAGATGCAACAGAACGCCATACATTGAGTGTAAGTTCTTGTCATGCAAATCAGCAGGCTTCACTGCCTCTTATCCCTCTAGCGTATTCTTTAAAACTCATTGTGAATTACAGAATGCTTCCTACTTTCCTCACTCTGGGTGAATGTCATGCCAGAGACTCAAACCACTCACGCTTGGATCCGTATTAAGCACCTCTAGCCACTTGGTTATCATTGAAGAAAGTGCCTTAATTTGTCTAGATAAATGGAGTTATAACATATATAGTTCTGGATTAGCTTTTCAACATTGAGTTTTCTCTTCTAGTTGAAAATGGATTTACAGCTAACCTGATGGATGAGACAAATTCAAATATGAGCTTTCCATCTCCTGCTCCAACATCAGAAGACTCACAAGACACTGTATCAGAATTACAGTCAAAGAAAAATAATGATGACTCATTTCTTAAACCATTAGGTAATTTATCCTCAGGTTATTCATTATGAAAAAAGGTACCAGAAAGTTTGAATGATCACTGTTCCAAGCAGTGGCGGACACTTGGGGGGGGCGAGGGGGGGCGATCGCCCCCCAATACTTAAGACCACAATGGTCTTTTGTTCTAAAACAATGAGAAATGTGACATCATCTTATTAAAACAATAGGCTTGCCCCCCCTCCCAACTAAGTGTCCGCCTCTGTTTCCAAGTATGCTTATTTGTTTCCTTATTAGCAAGAATAACCTGCAAGCTCAATACAGTATTTAAGTGTGGATAGCCCATAGACTTGAAGCGTGAATTATTTTTGTCCAGATCAGGACACTTGCAATGAGCATTCTTTATCAAATTAGTTGACTATTAATTTTTTTTAAATATGCAAATCTACAAGTGAAAAAGTTTTGAAATTATAATCTATGGTAAAATTGGAATTATTTCAGAGGGAAGAACCTGCATTTATAAAGATAATGAAAAGACCTCGGCAGTAAATTTCTTGAGAGACTTACAGTGGAATACTTGCAGCAAAAAGTCCATAAACTGTTGAAAATAAGAAACACCACAATACATTGAAAACTAAGGATGAAAAAGACAAAAAAATCAAGTATAAGTAATATTTCACCCTGACATGCAGTGCTTTATTAAAGCAAAGGATCTTTCATGTTTATGTAATGAGTACCAAGAATCGTACTATAATGACTCTTACATTTGCTCTAACCAATATTTTAGGTCACAATTGACTACTAGAACTCAGGGCTCTTCCTGATACAAGCTTTCTATAATTTTATCTTAGCTTTATATGATAATAAAATAAAATATTTTTCACAGTTTCAGTAAACGAGGATAGCAACACTGGCATGTCATTTCCAAGGTATGATTAATGCATTTTCTGCAAAAAAATTCCAACTTTAATATCAAGCCTATGCTTCAATAACTACCGTATTTCCTCTAAAGAACGCCGCAACGTTCATTACACATTCCAAATTTTGGATGCTGCGTCCAAAAGAGGGCTGCATTTATAAGAAGGCGGCGTTCAATACAAAATGAAAAGTTTGTCAAATGAAAAATGCGTTCATTAGAGGAATTACGGTATAGTTTCGTATTACTAGCTATTTACTTGTTGATTTTCAGGTTGTTTTAATATGAAATTGTTTTTGAGTTGATCATAGCGAACTGAAGCTTGTATTTTGGATGTGAACATAATAAGTTTAATCTAATTTGGCTCCTGACCTACTTGAAATACCTGCCAAAATTCTCGATGCACTTTTCTAAAATATTCTTAAAAGAGGCGTCTCCCTCTCTCTGTTTAAACAGTTTTGGCTAAAAGCAGCTTAGTGAATTTGTGAAATATCGATGCTCCTATCGTGCTATTTTTATTTCTCACTTTTATGAGTATTTATCCTTGCTTAGGTGCCTCTATGTCTGTGTATTTCAAAAGACAACTGTTCATTTTCGGAAAGGTTTAGAAATGTGAACGATTTTCTACATGCTTCAACAGATTTTGGCAGAGAACTAGCTTTTAGAATTAAGGTAATTTAAAGAAGTCTCAAAGCTTTAGCAATACTCGTACATATCTCTTAGTTTTAATTCGACGGAAAATTCAAATTTGAATGAAGACAGTTTGGACATTGCACTGCAAACCTCGCAATCACTGGATGACTCTCTAGCCGGTTTTAGTCAAAGTCTCATTCAGGCAGCGAATGCTGTGGGGCAGCAAGCAGACAAACAAAATTGTAGTCCTAAAGAAAAACGCACCCATGCAATGGTTACAACTGTGCCTGAGGTATGTTCCTTTTCTTTTTTTGGTGGTATGGCAAATTGCTGCTCACGGGACTGTGCTACCAAGGTCCTTGCCGATTGAAAACACCAAACAAGTAGTAGAAAAATACCATGTCTTCTAATTATCAGCTAAAAGGCTTCAAGTGCCTTTTGCAGCCTTAGAAGAATTACCGTTTTGCCAAACATTGTGTTTCTTCGATGGTATTTTGTGATTCTTTAAATTGTTTTGGATGTTTCTCGAGAATCAAGGAGAATTTCAGTGGGAAAGATCTTTAAGGCATTGTGATTAAAAGATTTCTGTCATAATTTGCATCTCTTGGTCAACAAATTGAATGGATAGAAGTCGTAAATAGAGAGTCTGATCAGCCAACCGTATCATAGCAGTAGGCTAGGAATAACAGGCTGTCCTGCCATGCATGGATCGTAAGCCAGACGCACCTGAGAGTCCAGAAAATTGTCCATCTTTATTCAGGTAATTATCTGATACTTTGAAAATCTCGCTCGGTACACAGACAGTAGGGAGGGATTTTTGCCTCGCACTTGCAGTCTTTGACCTTATGTCCGCGTCTTTTTACGAGCAATTCGGTAGTTTAAAAATTATTGGAAGAATGTAACACCAATAGGGGTATAAAATATAGGGGCTGGGAGGGCTGCAGCCCCCATGCTTAGGCAAAATTTACTTTTTTCAGGATCCATTTCCTGGTGGCTCAATCTCATCGAAGCCATAATATTCGGGCAAGTTCTTTATTGAGCCCTTGTAAACGTAATTAAAGGCATTTTATGAAGGTTTAACATTTTTGTATTTAAGATCACCTATTTTGCTGTAGTTCATTAGGGATCAAGACTCCAGTTTCAAAATACTTGTTGAATTTCCTGACTTAGTGAATTTCAGTTATTCCAACTTCAAATGAACAAATAAACGTAAAATGTTTTGCAGGAAGAGGTTTCAAATGATGAACCATCCACCAAGAAACAAAAACTGCAAGACAAGTCAAGTGGGAGCCTAAGCTGATTATTTCAGAATCATAGTAAATGTATATTGAATAATGAAGAACATTTACTTAGGCAAGTTTTTATTATCGAGGTGTTTTAACTTCTATGGTCTTGCTAATTAGTTTAAGAATGATAGAGGCATGTAGGCATTTTCTTACATCATTTTACATAAATAAAAAGAAGTATGCCACCAAGATTTGTTTGTTTTACTTAATACTTTGCCCTGAAATTCACATTTGCTTTGTCTCATGTTTTCCTTGGTCTGACTTTTCTCCCGAGAGCTATATTTCAAGGTAAAGTAGATGCAATTTTTGTAATTTAAGGGAACTCTTCCTCTTAATTGGCCCAGTACAATGACTACTTTTTTGGGTAGATTTTGGACGCGTTTTCCGGAATAATTTTTGATCAATATAAGTTAGCCTTCTCCGAAAACATTTTTATGGAACGTTTCAAAGCGCCTCAAAACGTTTTTATGAAAAGTCAGAAAGCGTTCTCCAAAAACTTTAGGAAACCTTTTATTGTTTCAAAACGTTTAAAACTGTTTTACTACGGAAACGTATTCTGGAAACGTTTAAACTAGTTTTCTGCAAACATTACTTGACAACGTTTGTACCCTGGGTGCCAAAGCCTCAGTGAAAGAGTAGGTAGTATGGTATCAACCATCACTTTTACTCTCTGGTACCCAGGGTCTCTGGTACCCAGGGTACAACCTTTGGTACCGCTTTCAGAAACTTTATTTGAAAACTTTTGAAATCATGTACCGGAAAAGATATTCTGAAACGTTCACGAAAGATTTTTGAAAATGTTTGATTTTGGTGTGTTTAGAAAAATCTAACCCACTGTAGTCGATTTTGTGTAATTTCGTTAATAGCAAATGAGGACCCAAGGAAAAATTATGCAGATGAGAATGATTCAATGTGCGTTTGCAAATTTTAAAAAGGTAGTTTCTGCTGTGACTGTAAGACCTTAATAATTGTGATGAGAACATTGAAAATGAGAAACTGTTCTAAGTAAATTGATGAAAACATAATCCTGTTTTCCAAACAGGTTTGTTACATCTAGTGTTTCGTAGGAAATCATTAGTGGACTATAAAGGACTTCTTTATGTGTAGTTACAGTGTAAGTAGCCAACTGTAGAACAACTGTTTTATTTAGTAGCTTGATAAAAAAAAGAAATGATAAATTGTATTTATGAAGAATGATAAAAATTGCGTTATTGTTGTGCTATTCTTGAACATCTTTCTAGTAACTGAACACTTCCGATTTTTGTTTCAATAAATTGGTATAAAACTTCTCGAGCATGATCTTAAAGTCATAGAAAAATCCTTGGCAAAAAACTTTGACTAAATATCGAAGTTCTTAGATCACAGTTTGCATTTTCTACTGGAAAAGGAACCACCGATGCTACTTTGTAGAAAGACAACTCTAAGGAATAACACTTGAGAAACGAAAATACTATTGGTGGCATTTTTAGATCTAGAAAAAAGCCTTTGAACGTAAACCGATTAAAGCTATGTATTGGTGTTTTACTGAAGAAGAAAACACCAGAGAAGCCGATAAGGCTTGTTGAATCAACATAAAGAAATGTTGCTTCTAAAGATGTGACACAGTAAGACGTCACTGATGAATTTTGAATTGAAGTTGGGGTCCGTCAAGGATCGGCCTTGAGCCCCTTTATGTTTGTATCATGGACAGTTATTAGAAGAAGTGAAAACCGACCTTGGCAACTAACATTTGCGGTTGGCGTTTTATTAGTCAAAAAAAAGAACGGAAAAATCAAATTAAAATTTGACAGAGTAAACTAGAAAATTGATAATAGAAAAGAAATACTGACAAATCAACGGTCACAGTGATGGTAAGAGAGGGAGACGTAAGTGATCATAACTAACAAGTACTGGATGACGTCTCCTCGTTTGTGATGATGGTCTGTGACGCAGCCTAGGGAAAGCGAAAATATGTTTCCGATACGGATGGTATGACATGTTTTCGCTTTTCCCTGCTATTTTCAAATTGCCAAACTATATTCTTTTTTCTTTATTGATAACAGATAACAGAATCGGAAGCAACTTATGCCTTGTTCTTATCTCTGCCAGCTCTAGACCCTTATTCACCAACCCCCTCCCCCCTCCGCATCCTCCCCACACACATGTTTTCAATTCCATTAAAAATATGGAGTGTTTTCTGTTTGGCTCTTTGCTACCTATAACGAAATACGTGCCTTATGATGAAATTAATCTAGAATGGCTGCATTTCTTGCATATACTTGTACGATATTAAAAATTTATTAGACATGCCATTTCAGGTTATGAAGACATGCTAGCTATTCCAGTTGCGAATAACTGTTTGTTGCTTCGCTTCTTTTATGTAATCCATTGGCAGGTTGATAATTGTTTTGTTACCCTGTTTTTTAACCCCGGTTGTTAATTAACGTTTGAACCTAACAGGTTTTGTGACCCCATTTTTCAAGTATTCTAGTAGCTGTTTTGTACGAAGTTTGTATGTTTTCTCTTCAAAAGCTTTAGTAGGTTATTTTATTGCTCTACTGCTGTTTTTTAAATTCTCAATCAACATTAAGAACTCATGAATGACGCTTATATACGCACTTTTATTCTTGTGTGTTTACTTGCTAGTTCTTATTTTATCTTATTCTAGAGTAATTGTTATAGATAGATCTTATTATAGAATATTTGAAGAAAATACCAAGATTTATCAGCTTACAAACGAATTGATATGCACATTTCACCACAACCTGTAGGGTTAACTTGTAGTAGTCTTTAAGAATCTTTTTTACAACTGTTTATGATGCCTGCTTTGTAATGAGACCCATGTTAAAATAGACTCGCGGAGAATCCAGTTCCATTCTTGTACCTAGGGCAAGATCTGAGAAAACTTTGGAACTTGGCTTAAGAGATTTGTTCATAGCAGCGTTTCGAGAAGGGCACGTGTGTTCACCGAATAAACTTCTTTTTGAGATCCTGCTTTGATTAAACTCTTTAATTTATCAGTCTAGAGATTCGCCGACTTTCAGTACTTTTGGGATCGAAATGCTAAATCGCAGCCTGAAAATGAATTTCTACATAGAACCTACAAGCCATGCTAAATGGCACCAAACAATTCTGCACATTTTTGGTAGCATCCACTCTACTCCTTCTAACTATGGTCTTTTGTTTCTTGTCAAATTATCAAGGAGTTATGATGTGGAAAAGGGAACAAGCTCCAATCCTTCACGAAAATATTGTGACCTTTCTTTACTGACTTACTTTTTCCTATGTTTTCTGTGAAAACGTTTTATATTTAAATTTCACAATGTTAATTCTAATGCTCCCCCCCCCCCCCCCACAACAAAGCAATGTTCTTTCAAAATTAAGATTTACCAACTACATTTCCTCAGATCAAAAAACAAGACTGCTTTTATGGGGAAGGGGGGCAAAAACTCAATGCAGTCTCAATATTTTATGAAGGATTGTAGATAGCTAGACCAAAATTGTTTTAAATATCCGATTTTATAAATAAGATGTTCAGAAACCAACACACAGAGTTCTTCAAGAAGTATAGCTTGCTCTTATATCATGCAAGTCTTTCAAAATCTTTTGAAAAATTGGGCATGGAAGAGATACAAAGAACATTGCAAATTTTCTCTACTTCTGGGTTGATGCTTATAACACATGGGTTTATATAGAAGTTTTTGTTTTCAAGAAAAACTGTAGATTGAATAAGACATGTACGAACTTTCAAGATTGTTTTATGATTGACGACCACAATGTAAGAACAAGAAACAGAAGTATTCTTTGGAAAATTCTAAGATTAAAAGTTGCCAAAGATATTAGAAAAAGTGTAGGTACTTTTGAAAACAATGTAAATACATTTTAAAAGTAAATTTTCGATTGCATGTCATTATATAGGCTTTTATTGGATTGCTAATATAACTCTACTTATTTTACTTATTCAGGTATTCATGCAATTATCGTTTTTGTAGGTCTAAAAAGATTCATGTTGATAGCTGTTTGTTTATTAAACTGAAATGTACAAAACGTACATACAAACATATATATAGTACATCGGTAAAGAAACCTTTGTCGGAGAATTCATAGGTATACTTCAATACAATCCAGGAAAACCTCCAGTAGAACAGAGCAGAATAATCGTTAGCGATATATGCCACAAGTGTAAAGTTTGTTCCAAAAAATTTTTACTCATATTGGTGCCTAGGTACTAATTACTGGTTTCTGCACCGAAGATTTGCTCCAAGGATTGCCTTGGCACGTAGTATAGGGTCGCTTATTAAAAATGGATCTGGGTAGGCGCTTTTTCAGGTTGAGCGCTTGTTTCAGGTTGGCAGCATATTACAGGAACTTTGGTAGGTACAAACGAAAGAAAACCCCAGTTTATATATATCAACAGCGTTTTAACATGGAAACAACGACATGCCTGATAATTCTGAAAAATACAGGACGAACACAAATCAAATCTGTTTTTATCAACGTCAAAGGAAGAACTGAAAAAGGAGACTATAAAAAGGAAGAAACAAATTTTTAGATAATCTGCTTTGTTGGAACAAAACAAAATTTTATCTATAACAGAATGAGCAAACTATCCATTCACAGGTTATCAAATTTTTAGATAATCTGCTTTGTTGGAACAAAACAAAATTTTATCTACAGGTTTTCCATTCACAGGTTTTCCTTTCAAAAACCCATCAATTTTAGCCGCAATTGGCCCAATATTGCCCAACATAAGTCCTACCCCTCTCCGACCCCACCGGAAAGTAGCGTAAAGAGCCCCAGTCGTGAAGAACTGCCATTTACAACTTACATATTCATATAAATGTAGAAATAGATTTTATGATCTCCAGTAAAAGATTATTTTCAAGATTTCGAAATATGTGGTAGAAACTATGCTCTTTATACAACTGGTAACAAAGACATGGTACTGCCCAGGTAAATTCGGTAATGCATAGCGAAATTAGAAGCATGAAAAGACAAGGCTACAAACATTTAATCTTAGTACAGGGATGTCAAATTATTGCCGGGGGCACTCTGATCTTTAGCAGGTGCATTGTTCAACACTGTCCTTAAATAAATTGCTTTTGTCATCGAAAAATGTTGAAACCCCCGTGCCACTAAACAAACAACGCTATCTGATTTTTGATCCGATTTATGGTGAGCGATTGAGAAATTTTTGTCCACGTTACCAAGGCTATATCATCAAGTCGTCTATATACATACAGCATTCAGATCTGGACGCTTTGCCGAAAGGTAAGAATTAGGCATGCCACCAAAAGCGTATATTATGGCGCTAGCCATATTCTTAACCGTTGCTATAAAGCCACTATGCGGGATGGTGACTGATGACGAAGCAGACGCTGCTTTCGCTGAGCTTGAGACACTTCTTGCTGACAAACAAGATATTAAGAATCTTCTTCAGGAAATTAAAGCTGAAGTAACCAAAAAACCTGAGCATGCCAAGAACGTATATTCCATGGCAAAGACACTTGCAGGCGCTGTCCCAAAACTTAAAAGTGACCAGGGCCTGACTGTTGCAGAAGGTGCTTTGGCCGTTATTGCTGGAATAACGGAGTTTTTTCCACCGCCAGCAGGACTCGTAATATCCTCTCTTGCATCACTCGTCTCGAGCATTCTTGGATTTGTGACTCCGGCAAAAGTATGGAGAAATAGCTTTTGAGAAAACAGTTTGTTAATAGAGAAGTAAAATATTCTGAATAAGCCCTTTTCAACTACAATGGCCGCCAAAGGTATTGCACTCGTAACAAATGCATATTTGTCAGTTCGTTTCCCTATTTCAGGCAGACGGATCCCCCTCCCCCCTCCCCCCCTTAGGCAATGTTGGGAGGAAGATGAACATGGCTCTAATCATGGGCTACACAATTTGCACTCCAACATACATTTGTTGTCATTTTCCAGTCGGAATCCAATATTGTATATGGGGGGAGGGGCGATGTTTAGTAGAAAAGATGAAGGGACTGTTCCAACTTTTTTGGCGGGCATTGTCGTTAGGAAAACGTACAATTTTTTCTACTTCTTCATGTTATGAAATGAGAGTATAGATCGCTTTTTAGCCCACCTTTCTAATTTCGTACACATATTTCAGAATTATTGCAAATTTTTAGAATCGACCTTATTATTAGGGTACTTCCTTTAAATTTACATGCGCCTGTATCAGGATATAGGGTGCGAGTGAGGCTATATTCGAAACGCTTTCAGGTCATCAAATACAGCCCTTGACAGGAAAAAATTGAAAACTAAACTTCTTTATGATATGGCAGCGGAATATTCCTTTAACAATATTTGACATGCTTCTTCATTTTTTACAGCTCATTTCTACAAATTTCCCTTTTCGTTTCTAATGACTTGGTAACTCTAAGCCATCGTTCTTTTTATAATGAATGAATATAAAATGCATATAATAGTATGTAAAGCCGACATCGTTTCATTGTTGAACAATGTATAGATATTTTCTGATTTCACATCGCTGAGTCAATATTTCAAGAAATGCCTGAAGAGCTGCAGGGCAAGTAGAAAGGGCAGAACACCTAGAAAAGGGCAAAGCATTGGCGGGTAAAATCTGAACTAATTCAACTAAAAGTTAATTTACATTTATTTTTAAAATAAACTGAGGTTCAAATGACTTATCAAAATAGTCTCATGTATCATTGAATTTATTGGATGCAATAACGTTATGTTGATGCCACCTTTCTTTTTCAGACGGACAAGGCAATAAAGGATGCAATGAGAGAAGTTCTGAATGAAGCGAGAGACAAAGACTTGAAAATACAAATTGATGGGTATAGGAATAAGCTGACCGCTATTATGCGATACCTTGAGCCAAAAAAACAACAAAGTCTTAACAGTGATGACGTCTCCAACATTGTTAGGCATGTTCCTTCACACACAGGAGTGAGAGATCTATCAGATCTCGAAGGCTACATCAAGGAACGAGCAGTTTCAAGCAAATCATCTGAAGCCAAGCAAGCTTATAAGTTTTGCCTCTTGTACGTTCAAATTGCAACATTTCGTGACACAGTGTTACAGGAAGCCATCACTCTTTTCAGAAGAGCAGGTTAGCACCCCATTCACACTCTATGTTGATTCATTATTGTAATGATATGATTTTTCCTAGGCATTTGAGCTGCAACTGCATCAGGCCTGTAGAAATGAGTCCATTTCAAAAGCAAATTTAGGAATCGCTGACCAGATGAGGTCGGATCATCAAGGTCCGGCAAAAAAGGACAGTGGATCCGCACTTGTTTAAACGGATACATTACATTGTAAAAAGGGCCTATTTTTTAGAAATTCTGTTGGAAAGAAATTTCTACATTATTGTGTACATTGGGTGCACGTTATGGAAAATTGGATCTAGGGGAAAATTCCTCATGTGAAGGGCCTTTTCAATAGAAATTTTCTTCTCATCTTCTAGTCTCTGGAACCAAGGTAATATCTGTGAAACTGTGCAAAAAATTCCAAAAGAAGCTAAACAGATAAAATTGTTTTCTAAAGTCAGCTTTTCAAAGAATCAACTTGATTTATCATATCTTAGAAAAACATAGCCTAGGTACAAGCCACGAAATTTCGAGCTCGCCAATAGAAAACCAAGCGGAGGAGCATCTAGCTGAGAAAACAACGATCCATCTTCTCAAGTAGAGGCTTTTCCGCCACCGCTCCTCCACTTATATCTTCGATGTTAAATTATGTGACAACTTAATTAAGCTGGTACTTGCAATTTAGAATTAATCGCAGAAAAAAACACATTTTTGGTACCGGTTTCATCAGATCGTGCAGAACCTTGAGCCAATTTGAATTAAATTTTCCAGTAACACTTTATAAAGATATTTTTATGTTTGTCGTTAGATTGCATAAAAATGCGACGTAATACGAATATTCTAACGAATAGGAATAATACGAATATTGATGTTAACTAACTTGAGTTGAGTTCAAATGGTCATTATTGTTTTTCTTCTTGACCCTAGTAAGCTCTGGTTTATATTTTCTAATGAAGTATTGCTCCATTTCTCCTCTATATATTCGATCACTTCGGTTAACGTGGAAGAATGGTATTATGTGAAAATGATTTGGTTTTCCTACTGAGCAGCTTGCGATGTGGTGATTAACATAAAGATTTCTCAATCTTGGGTCATACATACATACATACAATTAAAAAAGTTGTCTTTCACAATTCACTTCACTTGACATAATCGATTTCTTTTGCATGCAGGTGATGAAGACGAGGCTGCCTCGTTTGAAAACGTGAAACTCGGAAACAAAGATTTTTACCAAGGTGCCCTTCAGTTTCTCCATCAACCTGCCCCAGAACAAGCTGGAGCGGTTGTCTACTATCACCCACCCGGGCATTCAAATGATAGCAGGCTTATTCATACATTCATGAAAGTATCTGGGATTCCAGAACCTGCAGTTTGGATCCCCTCAAAGTATGTTCTCCTATCAGTGAAATGGCCTACATACCACATTGGCAGGCCTATAAAGAAGTCAAAGTTCAACACGGTGAAACGTTACAAGAACTACATATCCTTCGAGACAGGAACACCAACAAATGAAACCAAAACCCAATTTATAAAACGGAGTGACGGTTATTGGGAGCTGAAGTTAAGAGGGGGGTACATTTACGTTGATAGTGCAGAAAGTCCCTACTACACGAAAGTTACACGCACACCACCAAATGACAACGAGTTAGGTCATTTTGTCGTTATCAAGTATCATCGCAAAAATGTCGTTACAATTTCCTGCAGAAAATGGCACGATAAGTTTTTCAACGGCGCTGATAACGTATTTTCGGTCGTGCTGAAAGATGGTAACACAGATAATGGGGTCCAGTTTAATTTACATGATTGCTTAAAAAAGAAAGATGAAGATCCAGGATGGAATTGGTATTATTGCCCTAAATATGAACAATGAGCATAATTATATTGGTTAAATGGCTAATGAAATATTGAATTACACAATGTTTAGCGAGTTATGACAAATTTTTGAGATTTTTTGCGTTACAGTCTCTTAATTCGAGTTTCAATGCAGCAGAAGAATTATCTGCCCTTTTTGAGAATGACAACCATAATCATGATTTCAAATTAAAACCAGAAAATTATCAAATGGATGCAAGTAAACACGAAAGAATGATGGAGTCCAGAGTAACAAAATTCGCATTTCTTTCAAATAATTTAGACACGGATGAATTATTCTAAAGCCATATTTGTCAGCAGTAGTCTAATTTTCTTTGCAAAATTAAACTTTATACCATTTCCGGATTCATTTATCGTTAGGAATGAACGAATGTGAAGGAGTGTAGTGCTCTTGGATTCTTTGGTGTATATTAATGGAAATACGCAATTTTAATAAAGATGAGAGCCAAAATTCCGGCAACTACAGAAACCCCAATACTGATCCCTGACAAAGAACAACTGTAAGTTTTTTGCGCTGACTAAATGCACTATCAATTTTAACCCTTGAATATTATTTAACAACTGAAACCCCGACTTTGATTCTTGCGGAACACCAGCTCTAGCTGCTTTCCACCGACTAAATACTGGATTTTTTTAACCCGTGCATGTTATTGAAAAAGAAAAACCTATTACTGATCCTTGAGGAACACAAGCTTTAGCTGCTATCTACTGAAAAATGCACTGTTAAATTTAACCCTTGTTTCCTTTTTGAATATAATTTTGAATTAGCAATAAGGTGTCAGTTCTAAGTTCATGAGCATGCAATTTTCCAATTAAGATATCACGATCGATGCTATTCATAAATCACCCCCAACAAGCCCATTTCTCTCAATGCATGACTATGGTTAATGCTATTCCTGTAATTTTGCAAAAAGTTAAGGTTTCTGCCAATATCCTCCAAAGGAGTTGAATGTTAGTTTACGCTGGATTCCAATATTGGTAATACAGAAATTGCTTCAGCATTTTTTATTGCTCGAAGAGGTTTACAGGCCCGTTACTTTGTTTGTTTTTGTTATCTTCTCTTTTTAAAAGTGCAAATAGAAAGTGAAAGTGAGAAGGAGTATATTGCATTTTCAATCTTTTGATAGATTTTCTTCCAGTGGAGAATCCTTATCAACGTCTTCCTTTTTTTTATCTATTTTGAATTACTTTATCTGAAGGAAAAAGTTTTCCAAAACAAAAAGTTTATCTTAAGAATACTTGGATTTGATTGGAAATTATAAATTTATTCACAAAAGGAGCTCTAAGGTGAAAACGAACTCCTTCTGTCTACAAAGTAGCGGTTTTTTAGTGCTTATATAGATAGATTCTAGAACTGCTAGGTGGAACGACAATCGGGCTTTACCAATACTCCTTCCGTCCATTCAAAAGGACTGCGTTCCTGCCACACAAAAAAGTTCTGTTGTATATGAATTTATGTGTTAAGTTTCACCTAATAAGACTTCGCTTTTTTACGAATGATTTTAACACTAATATTCCTATTTGGTTTATAAAAAAGTCAGTTTCCACTTGCTTGATGTTTGTTAAACTTTTTTATAAACCTAGAATGCTTCATGATGGCCTTTCTTAGTTCTTTAGACATCTATCGTTGACCCTGTATTATTTCTTTACAAAAAGAGCTTGTTTGATTAAGAATTCGAGGCTTGGAAGTTGTCATTTAGCCAAGTTGAATTCTATGAATTTGATTACCAAATTGTTCATAGTCCGCATATGTGATCACTTGGTGGTTTTTGTATGAGAACCTCTGAGAATATTGTTACCGTTGCAAAAAAATCTGATAGTCCAGTATCAATTGTCTTTATATTTGAGAGCTTGAAGTATCACAGCTAGTAGCAGATCAAATCATTCAGGACTACTGGATTAAAAATAAATAGGATCTTTCATTATAGTTTTCAAATTCAAACTTAATCAGCAAGGTTTCTATTGCCATTTGCAAAAACGTTTTCAAATTTCCTGCAGTACTATTTATTGTTTATATAAGTTTAATTTATAAAGAAAGCCTCTGCTTTAGGAGAGTCTTTTGAAGAGGGACGACGAGCAGCAATTTTATATTATTTGTTTTTATATTTATTTGAAAAGCAGTTATTTCAATATATTTTATTAGCAACATCTTTAAATGAGGATATCCTTTTAAAGATGACGTGGTAGAAACAATCAGTCATAATATAAATTAACACGCGAAAATATTAGCTACGAAAAAAATGTCCGCTTTGTTTTACCCTGGGTCCCAGAGCGTCAAGCGTCAAACAAGAGGGGCGTCGGGTAGCTTTGTTTCTGCAAAGTCAACTATCCTCTCCAACTTCCACATATGCCACCAAATTACACGTTTGCCCATCTCTGGTCATGTTAACTTCATAAAAATTCCCAATCTGTATGACAAGAAACTGAAAGTACACTTTTGTGCTTTGGTGTTTGGTGTGATCACCATTAGCCTGTATGCAGATTCTGACCCTCACGAAGGAGGTTAGAGTCTGCATGCATGGAGGCTAGATCACCAGGGTTGAGGGGTTTAAACAGAAAAAATTCAATTCATTTCCTTGTGGGTAAAGTACTCAAAAGTCTCCGCACAGTCAAGTCTACGAGCAGTCTACAGGGACTAGCACTTCACTGACTATTCTTATTTTCATAAAATCCGGGAATTATGATTCATTTTCTTTTTGCATAGCAAGAAAGATCAACAAATATAATGGAAATTAAATCTGTAATTATATCTTGCAATGTATTTTCCTGTCCATGGAAAGACTTAACTTGCCTTTTTTAATGACTTTGACCTTGCACAAGTGTGGCAAAAAATATGAAGATCGGTTGATGGAAATTACTGGCAAACATAAGAAACTTCGAAAACGCAATGAACCAACAAATATTACCATCTTTACGAAAAATGTTCCATTTGCTTTAAAAAAAGATCAGGTAAGCTACGCAGCTAATACTGCAATCACGTTACTCTAAAAAAAGAAAATACTGGTGTGTGATGGGGGGGGGGGGGGGGTTGCTATATTTCTTTTAAAATGCTCTCCAGTTTTCAATATTTACTTCTTGAAGGTTTGTTAAATATTTGATGGAAGAGCAGTTCTGCAAAGAATCAAGTTTCAAATATGAAAATCATTTACTTTGTTTTAAAAGTTTACCAGGGGCGTAACTTGGCCATCAGGTTTCGGGGGGTGAAAAGGGTTTCTGCCCTGCAAAACTGAATGGTGCCCTGCAGACCTCGAAGCAAAGGTTTGCAAACGAAGCAAAAAATAATAGAAAAAACGGTTAACAAATTCTTATCTTTACCAAAGTGGTGGCCTTCAGCCCCCTAGCCCCCTAGCCTGTAATAAATGCTTTCGTTTTGCTTATAACTCAGCTTTCCCTGATATCCTGTTCCATTCGCTGGAATGCAATGTCAGGAAGGGAAGTTCATCGCAAATATGATACTTCCATTTCAAAATTTATAAACAGCCCTTTACGAACTCCAGAGGTGTGGTTTCTGCGCTGCCATTTTTCTTTTCTTGGCGCCCTGCAAAATCTTCAATTGCCCTTCGAAATCGACTATTTTTTAGATTGGGGGTGTCACAACCCTCCACACTCTCCGGGATATCCCCCCCTGGGTTTATCAGCAGTCAAAAATGACATGTCCATAAAGATAAACTCGGGCTTCACGTTTATATTCCTTAAATTTAATTTATTTTGAAAATTTTATCTCGTGGCATTGGATTCTCGTCGTCGTATTGCTTTGTTCCTGTATATCCTTCACGTTTATGTTGACAATTCAGCAACAATTTCAGAGCAGTGTCAAAGTAATTGACGCTCCAAGGGAATCGTGTGCAAAAACATTGAGCCATTTTATCTGGCTTAGTCTTTGAGTGCGTTTTTGACAGTTAGCTCAAACAAAATCGAGGGAACAGATTTCCTTTGAAATGTAAGGGATAAAAGTTTTATCAACTGCTTGGAGACAGACAATTTTGTACCAAGTGAACGGAAAGGAACGTTAATAATCGGTTTTTTATACGATTTTCAAAGAAATCTATTCCCTCATGCTCTTTGTACTTAAAGCCTAATAGCTCCCTATGTCAAAAATAGGTTGCGTCAAAGCTTGGAAAAAATGTCAGAATGTTTACTTGTGAGGTTATTTTTAACGAGCCTCCTGCCCAATGACGACCTCGTTTCCACGGGGCCTGTGGAAGATTGCATCCATACCTTCTCACTGAAATATATTTTCATGTGATTTCATTTAAGGACTGTCTACAAACAAAAAACTACTTCCTATGATAGTAAAGTCCTTTATAGTTCACGATTAGCAAGGCGAAGAAATTGCACAATTTTTTTCTTTCCTATTTGCACATACTGTTGACATAGGCCGTGGTGAATAAATTCTGCTGAAAGATTCACAAACAAAGATCTTTTAAAAAAGATGATAAAACTGTTTTCGTTTCTACAGCTGATGAGTTTCCCAAAGAAGCCATTCTCGTTGCAATGCATTCTTAATAACTTTAGCTTAACTTTTGAGCAACACGTGTTGTAATGTATTTTGACTCTCTGTATTTATTGACTGTAATTGCAATGTATCACGTGCTTGCAATTTGGAAACTATCTTGTCTTTTCGCGATAGAGAGTTCCAGAGACATCAGATCATAAGAATAAATTTCAAATTTTTGAATTTGGACTACGCAACGAAAAGACTATTAGTCAGTTAAATGTGCTACCTTTACTTTTGAACTCGTTAGAGCCCTATTTGCTATTTGATACAGTATAATCCCGTTATAACATACTCGGTTATAGCGTACTTTCGGATAAAACGGACTGGTGTACTTAGTCCCAGCAAAAGGTCCGTACTTAACTTAAAGAAAGTACCCCGTTTATAACGTACTCATTTATAACGTACTTTCGGTTACAGCCAGGGGCGTTGTGGCTAGTAGGGACACCATAAAAATTCGCGGTTGGCCCCTTTAAAGAGAGTTTATAAAACCCTGAAAAATATTTGATATGAATAAAATCCTTGAGTGAGAAAACTCCTCACTTACATGTAGAATCAAGTTCATAGTTCAGAACTAGAGGAGGTCAATTTTTACAAACAGGCCCCTGTGAAGGAGATGCATGGATTATGAACAGGACCGCCGAGAAGGGGACAAAAAGGGCAAACTGCCCCAGGGCCTCATGGTTTAGGGGGCCTCTCAAAACAATGCATTCCTACTCAAGAACTGAATTTTAACGAAACGAAAAAAAGTATGCCTAAAAAATTTCAAAACGTGGTAAACGACTGCAAAAAACATTCTGAAAGGTTTTTCAAGCTAATTTAAAGGGCATGGCCGCACCAAGTTTCTGTTCGCTTAGCTCGCAGTGCACGTAGGTGCTCTGTCGCGTTTGTGTTGGTTTTTTTAGATATTTTTATACACAAATAACCCTTCAGCAAATCAAAATCGAAGCAAAATAAAAATGAATCTGGTCATTGATAACAAGCCTAACAATTAAAGATTTTAAAGGGCCTCTCCAGCCAAAATTTGCAATTGCATTTTATTGGCTAATCTAAAGGAGTTGAACCTGCTGATCACGAATTCGTTATTTGTTTTTCGATATTTTTTACAGTTTGTGAGATATAAGCTCTTGCATTTCGATAATTGAATTGAATTAACCGACAAAAATTTTTCGGTTTGGTGACACTGTGACGCAATTTTGACGTCACAGTGTATTTCGTTAGTCTTGCCTCAAACCGAATCGAATGTCGGCGATTCGCAAATTGAGCGCTGCAATTGTTGGTACTCTCAGTTGGCTGGAGAGGCCCTTTAAGACCTACAAATCTTATCTACATATTGCTGTTCTTCTAGGCAGTTTTGTTTTAGCGTCAGCTTTTTAGATACGTTTTAAGTTGCTTTTTGAAACGATCTAGTGTCGGTAATTCACGAATTCCAGCAGCTGTGACATTCCAAGATTTGAGAGCTGCACATTTAAAGCCTTAAATGTTAAATGTGTACTACAGCATTGGATTGGTTCCACATTTTTTGCAGTCTTGAAGCGATGAACCCTTTCCTCTTTCATTCTCCTTCGCAATTCCTTCCCCCGTTCTTCAACCTTTGACTCTCCGTTCTTGAGGCTCTGGCACCCAGGGTAAGAGACGACATGCATAAGCTATCAAGCTGTTGTCAAGTAGGAAATATTGTCCCAGGATGAATTGTTCTTCAGCAACAACTTATTTCTAATCTATTAGTAGAAGATGCCTAGGGAGATTGCTCTTGTATATAAAGGGAGGGTCACTGCTCACCGCAATTCTTTTCTTCCCTTCTTTATAAGCAAATTCCCTTCCCTAAAATTAATAAATTTCAACATAATCTCAAATGGGTTTTAAAGCTCTAAGTCCCGATGCGTTTCGCTGGGCGCTTAAACTTCCCATTAGTTGGACAACACAATAGCAGGGCCGGCGAAACCGGGGCCATGCCCCCCTCCCCCACTTTTTTGCAGAGCTGAAGGAAAATTTTTAGGGGAAAAGTGGAAATAAATGTAGTATACGATTTTTTAAGTAACTGTGCCTAGTAATCTCTTAAATGTGTCCTTAGCTTTACTTTGGTTGCTATTTCTTTACCATAGAAAGACATATGTAAAATTCATCATTTGAATTAGATGGAAGAATTCGTTCATTGTCGAAGTCTTACAACGAGTAACAGCTTGGCTTAGCAAATAGATCGAGAAACCTAATCCAGAATGACTTTGTACCAGCACAAATTGACGGAGTTTCGTTTTTTCCATTGCCTAAACTTGGCACACAAGGTCTTTTTGTTAACAAAAACTTTTTCAGAAACATTACAAAAAAGAGAGAAATCAGCTGTTGATGGAAAAGAAACAGCGGAAAAATTTTTTTTGGAGGACATGGAAAATTAAAAAAGAGCAGATTTGTTCTTAAAACGTATCATCAAGAAAATTTCAGAGTTTGATCGTTTGGATAGAATTTCTACTAAGAAAGAGAAAATATAGACGCAATTATAAATTCTATTAAAACTCATTTTGACCAGCCCAGTTTGAAGGTTTTTCAAATCTAGAATATTCTTTGTTAGAAGCACTGAATTTCCGAAAAAGTTAAGATCAGATGTTGCAAAATAATATCTTACCTGTTTTGTATTGTACATTATTTAACGTTAGTTTTTACAATAGTGAATATACACTAATTAAGACTAACATGTAGCAATTTCAAGGATTGCATAAGGCAGTTCATTTACTGCAAAACGAGCATGCGCACTTGTTTTCAAGGAACCAAGTTTTGGTCAAATTCTTAAATTGTCTAGTATTTTGTGCTGTCTTTATTGATTCTGGGAGTGAATTCCAGATTTTAGGCCCTTGAAAACGTAATGATCTGATACCATTATTGGTAGTTCTGGCTTTTGGAATGTCAAGGGGGTTTTTGAATCGTTTTGGGGGTTGTTTTTGGTACAAAATAGTCTTTCATGAAAACAGGATTAAGGTTGTTAAGTGTTTTATAAACTTCGAGCGCTAAAATTCTAACTGATTGGACATGTATGGTAGTTTCTTTTGAGTTAGCAAGTAAATCTTTGTACGAAGCTGAACAGTCCAAAGAGGCTAGTCTTAAAGCCCTCTCGTTAATTTTCTCTAGCCTATCCTGACTTCTTTTACCACATAGCATCTATGTCAATGGACAATAATTGAAGTGACATAGTATAAATGAATTCATAATTATCTTTTTTTCTCTGTCACCCATAAATCTTGCCAATCTTTTCAAAGAATTTAACTGTTTAGCTGCTTTTTAACAGATCTTATCGATATGAGCATCAAAATTGCTTAATTTTTTACTTTTAGTTGATAGTTCTTCTAGTTGATATTTCAACGTTAATGTTTTTTATCAAGCCTTGTTTCGTTTATTTTTTTCCCTTATCTTATTTCGGGTACTTAAATCTTAAAATCTAAAAAAAGATTTCATTACGAGCTAGATGATAGTGGTTATTCTAAAACTTTGCAAAACTTTTCTATTTCAAGTCAACATCACAAAAGACGAGACTATGCGACACATTCAGCCACAATCCATTTTAGATACAGTTTCTGGCCATCCCTAAGACACCATAATTCTAAAATGTTTCTTGCCGCCAACCATGGTGGCGGTCTTTCAACGTGGGCAACGGCCTTTCCTAAGCCCTTTCCTAAGCCCGGCCCTGAATATAGGCCACAGGAACGACGGTGGTCTGCACTCCCCCCAATAATTGTCAGGCTGTATTATATTTCTTTTATAACAGCGTACTGAATGAAACAAAATAATGGACAGCCCCCCTCACTATGAATGTCGCTCCGACGGAACTGGACCTATTATTAAATATCCAATCGGCTAAATCTCTTGAATTACCCGGGTATCTTTTGACCCACCTGCGAGTTAATGGAAACGCCGAAACCCAGATAACTTCTAGCCCACTTGCAACAACAGCAACGTTTAAAAATTGAGATGGCGCCAAAAATAAAAAAAGACAAGATCCTGGATGTCAATGTTGCTTCTATTGGCCTTCAACGATAGAAAATGAAGGATTATTGATGCAAATACTGATTTCTCTTACAACATTAACCCTGGATACGTTTTAACCCGGCTTAGTGGGAACGATCAAAAACGGATTAAGAACGGGTCGAACAAAAATGCCGTTTCCATTGACACACTTTAAAAACGGACAACTTTTAACCCGGATATGTTTTATCCCAGGCTAGTGGAAATGCTGCCTAAATCGTAAACGCGCTGTAAAGCCTATTGTTACTGAACGGTTGTTTTTACTTTATGTTTCTAGTGAATACTGAAAAGCATTTAGAAAAATCTAAGAAATTCAAAAACAGCCGAGGCAATACAGAAAACCTGATGATCTGGATTGCTCTTGAATGTTCAGCAACGGACACTTAAGAAAGATAGCCAGCATCTAAAGCATTTCTAATTGCTGTAGAAAGCAATCTCTTTAACATCTTACATATACAGCAACGTTAGAAAACAAAAAACTTCCTTCAAAAACATTTACTCTTTCAAGTTGATCTTAAAAATTTGCACGTTGCCAATTGCTAAGATTTGAAAAACAAAATAAGACAAGTACTCTGGAAAAAGTCACCATAGATCTAAAAATATGAAATAGACTGCGCAATACTTGTTTAGCTTAACTACAATGGTTTAATAATGCAGAATTTCAGCTTACCGGCTTGATCAACTTTTACGTACAATGGCGTCCAAAACCCAATCGCAAAGCAGCAGAAAAAGAGACGGAGCAACGCATGTTAGCGAAATTATTGCATTTCGAAAAACCACAATACTGTTTAGCAACAAAGTGTATGCATCAATAGAGTTTTTAAACTCACAACGGTTATAAAGCAAAGTTGTTGAAGTTGTTGAAACGTTGAAACGTCTCGAAAAAATTGCTTGCTCACGTGAAGTTACGAGTTGCAGAGCAATGCTACTTCTCCGCAGAGAAATAACAAAACATGAACAAGCCAGCACATGCAAAATCCACAGCCGATGCATGTTGGCTGTTATTTTTAGCTTACCCAGAACCCTGGCACAAGCTTACCAAGACTCCTGGCACAATCCAAAATATTATTAAAGAAATTCAATGTTGAGCCTAAGATAATTTTCAAATTATTCGTGCCCGACACAAGGGGTAATTTTGCCTTAAGCAAGAAGAGTTGATGGGCCAAAGAAGTTTTGGACATTTAATCTTTTTTCGGATTTTCAAGTGTGATATATAAGTAGAATGTCCCTCATTTTTCCTACCAACTTTTATTTTCTTCTTCAATTTTTACAAATACTAAAAGTTCCAACTGGTAAAGAAATCCTTTTTCAAATAAAAACACTTTTGTGGATAAGGATACTGAAGTTGAGTTTTGATATTTTAACTTAAAAAAGTATTTTCTATTTAGTAACATTCTCAAAAAAATTTCTGCCAATAACTCAATGCTGACTGATTTTACAACTATTGTTGTTTTTGGCTTCTAAAACTCTAAAGTCTCCGTCCCCGTCTACAACAATCCCTGTCCTAAATTTGCTAGAGCAACACTCCGCGAGAAATGATAAAAAGATTTCACTTAAAAATATGTTGACTGTTTCGTTAGATTTTTAGAATTCATCTGTCACTTGCAATTAACAAAGTCCACTTAATTTTTTGATGAATCATCCATTATGTTTGCTAAAATCAACTTCATTTTATCCATAATATTAATGTTTTGATGAATCATCCATTATGTTTGCTAAAATCAACTTCATTTTATCAATGATATATAAAATCTAAATATTTTTTCAACAAACAAAATTTATCCGCTATAAAGCAAACAGAGTATGTTTCTCAAAACTTTTTCACAGCCTTCACTGCCAATTAACAAGTCTTATATTCGTTTTACAATTATTTGCCTTATTTTCTGTATAACAGACTCATTTTGTCTGATAATAAAAGAAATGGTAGTATAGATAGCTATGGATCAAACTTTCAGGTTTTAAAGCCCTTTATGTGTAAAGATTATTTTTAAAGAGGTATTGTCAAAATTAGATAGCATTATAACACAAAATATCTGCCGTAGTGTAGAATCGAACTGCTCCCCGTATGACGCTCTGCCTTTGACTTTCCTAGAGGGCCTAAAATAAGCGTGGATCTGACTCAATTTGTGGAGTTGTAAATTTAATTTGCGGGTCTATAATTGTAGAAATTGTGGATTTGTAAAAATGACATTTTATTAAAAGTGCTGCGTAAAATGCCAATGAGACATTTAAAATTTAATAATAGCATTAGGAAAATGCTTCCCGATGCAAAACGAAAACCAAATCCCAGCCTGATGTATTTTACCACTTTTTAAGAAGGTTGCTTTAAGAAATGAGTTAAATCAGTTTACGTAAAAATCAATCATTGTGATTTTCAGGTGGTCAAAGAACCGAAGCGAAATTTCATGACAAAAAAATGTCACTGACATTTGGAAATAAAAATTGACGAGTCTCACTGTCTGAAAATGGAAAATTCCTCCCCAACAAGTTTTGAACATTGATTTTAACAACACTGTTTCAAATTCTGATGCTTACTTAAGTAAGATGTTTGGCCTTCTGGGTGTAAAACTGTGTGAAAAAACAAGAAGACAGACAAGACAGCGACAATTTGTATGTCAGTGACAGGAGATATTATTTGGCAAATATTCTAAGATGTGAATGTAAAGAATAAAAACGGATTGACAAAGCATCATAGCTCCAGAAACACTAAGCAAATATATGACATTGCATTAAATACTGTATGATCTTGCTTCCATTCGGCTGTGAAGATATGACCCTGAAGCCTGGGAAGCCAGATTGGTTTTGGGGGAGCCTTTGGAGATGCAGGGAAAGAAAAGACATCTTTGACAGTGATTTCGGAAAACTAATTTAAAGGGTTTTCTTTCGATAACTTAATTTGTTGGTGACAAATAAAAGACATCACAAACTGATGCTAATTGTCTTATTAACCGATTTCACATATTGCTAAAAGATCTGTTTTGTTTCTGATATTTCATATTTAAGATCTTGCCCAATTAGGATGTCATTAGCATTAATGTAGGAGTGGCAGGATATTAATTGTACTTGCCACGCCCATTGTATGCATGCAAACATGGTACCATGCCTATATTTTAAAAGAATGGGTGGATCTATAAAGATTTCCTATTTTAGGCCCTGCTTTCTAAGCTAAAGGCTTACAGTTTTTTCTTTGCCCTATTTGCAATTCGATGCATTAAAGTTGACTTTTTTCCATTATTTATTCCGAGTAGCAGTAAATTTTTGTGTATGACCTCCCACTTCAAAAAAGGGCCTCCCCTTCGAATAAGCCTCTATTTAAATTTGAATTGATCGCAGATATTTCTCGGGGCATGTAATTTGAGACAGACTATAGTAGTTTATTTTAACCTTTGTGTCTATGGCCCCGGGCCCGGGGTAGTCATAGCCTTTTGCTCCTCGGGGTATCGTCCGAGTAGTATTGTAAAGTAAATTTGTAAGTAGCGTAGCTTGTATTTATGTATTGTAACTTATTAATGGATATAAAAAAAACAAAACTTTACATTCGATTCACTACACATCAGATGTTTCTTTTGTGCACGCGGTTAGTTTACTTGATATGTTGTTTTAAGCTTAATAACCTGGTAAAAGTCAAGCATGTAATGAATTTCTCAAAAACCCGAATCTTTGGAGGCCAAGTACCTAAAATTTGTTTGGGCGAACGGGGCACCAGAAAGACTGGTATTGCGCAGGAAAGATTGTGCTGGAGCAATGACGTCAAATTTATTGTTCCCAGACCTCCAGCAAGGGCGAGTGAACGCAAACTGATCGAAGAGAAAGAAGGACAAACACGTTGTGAAAGTACTTTGAGAAGGAAAAGGAAACGGCGATCTTCAATCGCGGGCTTCTTGATTATTGAAAAGGAGAGCAAGAGGTTGATTTGTGCCAAAATTAGTACTTTCAAGTGTTTTTATCGGACGCTAGGTCTTTATTGCATGATTGCTTCTAACTGTGGCAGAATTTTTGTGACCTCAACCTGATGAATTTGCTTGTGTGAACTGACAGGTCTTGCAGTTATTTGCGATGAGTAAATGGAAAGAACTGTTGTGAGAACGTTGTAGATGCCTCAGTTCAGCACGAATCACCAAGTTGCTGTTTTATGAAACTAATGATTAAAGGAGGCTCTTGTTTTTATGGATTCGTTTCCTCACTAACATATGTAAACGCTGAAATGTGTATCTCCACCAAGACAACATCATGGATGAGTGAAATGAACTGAAAGCAAGGAACCTGTTAGCATTTGCCACCGGCTTATTTCACCCAAAACATCAAACTGATGTCGAAATCGTTCGTCTATAGCAAAGAAGTTTAGTTTTATATCAACAGAAATCACTCGAACGCTCAAAGGCTTGCCTAGTTCTCATCTTGTTTAGCATTCGTGAGATGAATGGCATCTTGATCCGAGCTCGGGTTAAAATATTACTGTTTTCTCACGTAGGACGCTATTTTGCTTACAAAGAAATAACATTATGTTTTGCTTGAAGAACGATATATTCTCTCAGTTGTTTAGCAGCGATGATGCTCGTATTTGATAGCTTTCGAGTTAACAATCGCACCCTGGCAGTATCGAAAGCAACCAGTGCCAAGGCATAAACCTGCAATATGGCGATTCACATATTACCTAACCTACCCGAAGTTCCACGACATGATCAGATGTTGCACCAACATGGATCGAGCAGCAATTACCAAGAATCGTGTACAATTGGCAGCGATGCACCGATTGTTTTTAGCAGGCATCCTGAGGCAGACCTGGGTATCAGCCAGAACCACACAAACATGGGAATTCGACAACAACAGAAGAGGCGCAGAGCCGAGAACGATGGCAGAACGAATCGTCGAAGAGTTAGAGAAACGATAGTAATTCCAGATGATACACCCGAGAATCAGAAATTTGTTGCTAAAAATTGTTCTAATGAGCAGGTTGCTGACAATGATTCTGCTTATGACTACAAAATCACGGCACATGAAATACTTCGTTCTTACACTGGTGAATATGAAGTCTTGGAGTTTCTTGGTCGTGGGACCTTTGGACAAGTTGTGAAGTGCTGGAAACGACACACGAATGAGTTGGTTGCTGTGAAAATATCGAAAGATCACCCATCATACAAGAAACAGGCTGAGATCGAAGTAAATATTCTAAGCTTGTTGATGCACGAAGATTCAGAAGAACATAACTTCGTTCGTGCTGTAGAGTGCTTTACACATAGAAATCACACGTGTGTTGTTTTTGAAATGTTACAACAAAATCTCTATGACTTTCTCCGAAGCACAAAATTCCGACCATTGCCTTTAAAATACGTACGACCTATACTCCACCAAGTTTGCACAACATTACTCAAATTGAAAAGCATGGCCCTCATACATTCTGACCTGAAGCCTGAAAATATTATGCTTGTTGACCACGATAGACAGCCATACCGTGTGAAAGTTGTAGATTTTGGGAGTGCAACACATACTTCCAAAGCGGTAGCTTCAAGTTACTTACAGAGCAGATACTACAGGTATGGTTTTAGCATGGCTTTTTATTGACCTTTATAATTATAATGTCCTGTATAAAAGCACAACAGTAAATGTTCAATGTTCAGCATGCCCTCTGTTTTATAAGGACAATTTTATGAGAACTCAAGGTTGATAAAAAATTAAGAACAAGCCGAGGTTGAGGTACTGTAAAATGCAATTTTGAACAAAGTTTGTTTGCATGAATTTTCAGATTTTGGCTGCAGTTTCAATCAAGGGTCAGGGGGGGCTGACACCCCCTTCACAAATGATTCTGTTTCAAAATAAGGAGTTTATTGACTTCTAAGAAAAACTTTGCCAACAAATTTTCAAACTTGCCTGCAGGTAACTAGTTGCTTGCCTACTTTATTGGTTTGTACCTGAACATCCTAATATGGCCCTGCTTACACCCTAATAGTTTAAAACCAATCTAATAAAAACCCAGCCTCAAAGTTCTGCAAAAATTCTGAATAGCCAATCTGAGCCTCAATTTAATGGTTCTTGTTAAAAAGTGTAACGGTTTACTTTGTTCTTAACAATATATCATAGAAATAAGGATAGAAATATGAATACTCTAGGAAATGATAACTATTTATATTTTTATGGCCCAATATAACTCTAAAGCTCATCTTGACACAATTTCTTGTGGATTGTAACATTCACCAAGGAGTAATGATTTAGTTTGTTGCCCTATTTTGATCCACACTGGGTATATATATATTCCACAACTGCCACCTGGGTACAAACATCTAAGAGTGTCAGACGAAAAGCTTTAGTGACATGTTTCAAATTGTTTGCTTCTTTCAAAGCCACTTTTATATTCTTTAACACAAAATGAGTGAATGTTTAAGTTGTACATTGTAACAAACTGAATAGAAAGATATTGTTGTAACTCATAGTTAAAGACCTGTAGCAGGCCTGGCCATAAGGCTTTTAGTAGGGGTGCAGTAAACAGCTCTCCTAGTAATCTCTAGGTGGGCTTTTTCTAGATTAACTAGAATCAATAGAAAGGGGGCTTCATTTCAAGCAAAACAGCTTTTGCCAGTTATAGATGACCTTTCTCTGTCTGCTTTGTATTTGGGCACTTGGGCAAAACCCCCCAGCTTGGGAATTTGAAATTTTGCAAAGCCAGGCAGTGTAGAATTAGAGAGGGAAACTGCTCCCTAGAAAAAGGGGGTCTTCTTTACTGGTTCTCAAGAGAGAACCAGTAAAACAATGTGTGCTTTACTAAAAAAGGGCATACCTCCCAGGCACTGCCCAGCCGTTGGACTAGCAGGGGCCATAACCCCCCCCCCCCCACTTTTTGCAATAACAGGCTAGAAAGGTTTACTCTAACGCAACTTTGGATATTTCATATGTTGGATATTTTCTATGTGTTTTATCTTGTTTAATGATACATAGTTATTGATATCTTCTTTGAACCAGACTGTTTAAAAAAATTCAGTGTAAATAAGCAAGTATTTTATGAAAGGGGTGTTTTCTGGCATTCTAGTGGGCTTGTCCTGAGAAGGTTTTGGGCACGCCCATTTCAGCCCTCAACCCTTAAACTGGTGCCCACTCCAGGGCTGTCAATGGGGGGGAGGGGGGTGCGCGATAGCGTGTGAGTGTGTAGGCACGTGCCCGAGGCTATCTTTGAGAACGATTAGTCACGCTCCCAGCGATTAATCTTTTTTGGAAGAGCGCAATTACCGGATGCTGATAGGTCAATCCACAGAAACGGAAGTTTGACATCAAATTCTTGTTTCCACTACTCCGTTTTCGTATGTCTTCGTTTTCCGATCATTCAGTTTCCGTTTCTCTTGAGCTGTTCCCATTGCTGGCTTTTATAAATAGTTGGCTTTTATAAGCTATTCTTGGCTACTTTATACCTTTTTCATGCCAACATTGTAAATAAAGAGTTAATAATAATAATGATGGAAACATTTCATTTTCAATTCAACTTAAACTACAAATAATAATGATAATAATAATAATAAAAATAATAATAATAATAATAATAAATAATTGCTCCAGCCCACACCCTTTTTAGCCAAAACGAAAACAATTTTTTTTCCAATTACTCTGTTTTGCTCTTTTTTCATATCCTTTGTTTAAGCTCACCTTGAAACTGAAGATGAACAAATTTGTTTTTAGTTGACTCTGTTTTCGATTGTCTCATTCAACTCTAATGACTTCATTTTTGCTGTTCCATTTTCATCTTCAAACAACTCTGTTTTCGGTTGATAACGTTTTAAGATGAAACATCTCTATGTCGCACATACCCTTTACGATAACTCGTAAGGTAAACATGAAAATAACTATACAATTTGTAGCATTCAGTTCATCAATTTTCAAAGTCTGTGGAACAAAAGGCTTATTTATTCTATAAATGTTCTGACTGTTGTCTTTGTCACTTTTAACATAGAAAAATTAGTGTTGTAGTTCATAGTGCCATATATTTATATAGTAATGGAAGTTGGAGGGCCTACTTGGCACACTGTCCAAAGAACAATTTTTGTATTTGCAGTCTAGCATTAGAGTTTGGTCAGGGTACTTGGTTTTAAATGTCTGGTTGAATCTTAATTTTGCTAGTTTAAACATTAGTTAAATATCACATCCAGGACGGAAAACAAGTGCAAAGTGAAATTATTTAATCAATGAATGAAAGCAAAAATATATACTGGTTGAAGTCAGGAATAAGCACAGAGGGTATGAGAATGTTGCAATTCTCAAGTTAATTGGCTAAGAAAATAAGTTTTTCATAGGTGCACAGCATAGACACCAAGGCTTGGCCTAGTTTTGTGAACAACAATTTATAGCTATGTCTTCCTTCTAAGTCTGTGACATAATGTTAGAATATTATCCATTGAGACATATGATACTGCTGGTCCCTAAATTCTTGCTCCTCGTGAATTTACTCTGTTGAGCTTTTTTTATGTTCTGTTGCAAAAATGAATATTCTCTTTTTTTCTACATAACTTAAATCTTTCAGAGAACACAAATCTTCCATCCTTCTCTCACTTGGCCAGTCGCTGTTACATTACACTCATGCATTACTGATCCTGTTTTGATAATTTTAAGTTAGTTGATAGTCCATGAGATTTTTCTAAAATTTGTTGGAAAATATGGAATATACTCTCTACATGGCCTTGGAAAACTTTTGGTGTATAGAACAGGGCGGTTCTAAGTTGCTACCCTGAGTTTCAAACTTAATGCCATCACCAGGCAACTGCCATTAAGTAAACAGCAACGGTAGGTTAATTGGAGCCATAGTTTTACAAAGAAAATCAATCTTTATGCAATTTTGCTCTTAGTATTTTAAAAAACTTTTTCTATATTTAGTTATCTTTAGTTTTTAGTTCAAATATTTCAGGCAAGTATGGCTAGGGTCTAGATTGCTTGAACAGTAGATATAAGTGGTCACAGTAGACAAACTAGTGCACAAATTTATTATCTTCCTAACTTTTGCTTTCAATCCTCAAATTATATAAAGCCTCATCCATAAAACCTTCTCTTGTGTATCTTTTGTAAGGCCCAAGTTAGGCAACTGCCATGCAGTTTGCTTTCATTTCTAACCATTCTTCCTGTCTGTATCTCTGTCGGTTAGAGGCGTTTTTCATATATGGAGTTATTTGCTTCAATAGGTCTCAACTAAATGTATTGAAATTGTTATGAAAATATGTTTCCCAGTGGAAGAAAACCTACATCTGCATGCTAGTACACCCACAATGTGAACAACAGTGAGGAAAACCATGCCATGATTAATTCTGTTGGTTTTTATTAATCCACGATAGGTCATGGAATACTTGTTTTTAATGTTGCATTTATGGCATCTTAACTTGATTCTTAGATTTAAATGTTTGGCTAATTGCACAGATGATTTTTTTTATTTGCCTAACTTTCCTAGTCTAGATAACTCCTTCTTGGTGATCACTTGACGATCTGAGCCACATTTTTATGCTTCTTTGATTTAAAACCTATTGCCTGTACTAACTTTGAAAAAACCGTCACAGTCAATTTCTTACCTCCAAATGCTGTCATTATTGTATTAAAATGTTAAACAGGAAGGGGCATAGCATGTAACCTTGTGTGACACCTCGCTTGGTTTCTTTTCAGTCATCAAAGGGCGTTGGTTTTTACCATTTGTGGTCGTTGAAGTTACTAGCAAATAAGCAAAGATTTTACCAACTTCCATTGGAATATACCTGGAAATATGTTTTCAATGTGAAATTGCACCAATCCATCATGCCTCTATTTTCTTGCTATTCTAATGGGTTTGGACTTAATCAAAGGCTATTTTGCTTCATTCGATGCTTGGAGCTTTTTAAGACGGTTTAGAACACCGCTTTTAATACATCATTTGGTTGATTTAGTTTTACTATTCAATTCGTGGTTTTTTTGTATTTTGGCACGTCGAAGTGTCAACCAATTGGCGCTCAAACACATGTAAACGAATGCAGGGAACGACATTCCAATGTACGTGTTAGCTGGCGACTGCGTCTTCAAAGCCATTGACAGTTGTTTCACAGGCTGTATGCGCAATTTGTGTTGTGAAAGGTCGCTCTTATTCATAAATTATTCACATTAATCACTCTCTGGTTCGCGGTTTTCTGTCCATGAAAAATCGTTAGTCTTGTTCAAACGAATTGTACCTAAGGCCATGAGGTTAAGAAAAATCAACGTTTGAAGACGCCATTTCGCTGATTAAGTATTCTAGGCTGGAAATTAGTCGTAATTTTTGCCCCAAATTCTTCCCCGTGGTAAATGATTGGATGATTGCAAGCTTTACAACTGAGCCCGATTGATTCGCTCCAAACATCCACAAACAGACAGCCGTCCAAAGACATATTGCTTGAAGTAAAGGGAGACATCATATGGCAATTAATGAAATAATTGTTAGCTATAAAAAGCCCTGTTATTTTAATAATTTTTTATGAAAGATCTTGTTATTTTTGCCTTTGAAAGAGTCGAGGACCGCGGAGCATATTGCGGATTAAGAAGCTAAAAGTCTGGGAGGGGGCTAAGCATGCTAAAAATCAAGAGTAGGGGACCTTTTTGTAAGGTTTTAAGTATATTTTGGAAATTATTTGGGGGCTATAGCCCCCTTCAGCCCCTCGCTTTCGCGGTCCCTGGAAAGGGTACGGAATTCTGCTGATTATGCTGTGATTTGGATGTCTTTTTTTGATGCATTGATTTCTGATATCAGATTGAACGGGATTGTCAATATTTCGTATAATGATTAATGCACGCTTTTATAATAAGACGGACATCATAAGGCCTGCCGTGAAAGCCTTTGGCAGCAACTTACTTTTTAATCATTTCCGTTTCATTTGTCTGTCGAAAGTGTCACGATGTTCGATAGAAAAGCTGTAAACCAATACCATGTGAAGAGAAGGTTTTGCCAAATTTCTCATAACGCTTATTTGTTCTTCGATATCAATAGGTGATAAAATGATCATTTAGGTCACATTGTGTATTGTTAGCACGAAAGCAAGACATTATCTTGTAATAAAGTGTTTTACAAATGGTGCCTTCATTGTTTTGTTGCCTAGTGATGTTCTTCATGTAAGGCACACCTACATGTATAGACCACCCTATCCTAATGACACCCTGCAATCGTTGACGATCTTCAGTAGTGCCAAACGGGCAATATATTGGTGTTACCTCGTGCACATATGTGACGCACAAGTCACTTCAGGTACCTATAAAACCAATATTTCTGAGAATAATTTTTTTCGATTATAAAGTGATTGGTTGGCTAGATTGTGTTGATTGTTTGATTTGTGCTTTGGTAAATCATTTCGTATCGAGAACCTTCATGGAACGTTTCCCCGTATGTATTTTCAGATGTAGGGGATGATTGAATTGAATTAGGTCATACATTTGAACTTTTTTCTGGGCGGAAGCCTCAGCTTGTCCCAATGCTCAGGGACCTGTACTTTATTAAATGCTGTACCTTAACACTGACCGTAAGGCTATTTCTGCACTTTAAGTCTGTTTGCAACGAATTACAGTGAGCTTTCTCTGTAATGAATACCCTCTTTTTGGAAAGTCTCTCTTTCTCTCTCTCTCCTCGAGATAATTAATAGCGTCATTGTGATTATAGAGAGATTGATAAGGCTGTTTTTCAATGGTTTTTTTACAAAGAAACCAAAATTTATAGTTTCGTGCTGAAGAAAAAGGCGCTTTTAAAAGACGTAGAGAAGTTTGAGAATACGCCTTCTACAGCAGAATAGGAGAATGCATGCAAAAGTTGTCCCGCCCCCGCCCTTTTCTTTTCACAGTTTGTCCTCATTTTGACATATAAATTACCCTTATTGTTAATAGTTATTTTTGGTTTTTTAGAGCACCAGAGATCATTCTTGGATTACCCTTCAATGAAGCAATTGATATGTGGTCACTGGGTTGTGTGGCTGCAGAATTGTTCTTGGGATGGCCGTTGTACCCTGGCCCAAGCGAATACGACCAGGTAAGCTGGATATACAACGCTTATTAAAAATGTGACAAGTCCCTGTGGGGAAAATTGGACAGATCCAGTTTGGGATCGAATCCCAAATTTCGCAGGCGTTTACATTCGATCCCACTTGCTAGTAATCCGTTTCTTTGGATATGCAAAAAGGCGATTTCAAGTGAAAGTCCTTGTGATTTTTTGGCATGATCTATGTCTACTAAAAAAATTTGGTGGAATATTGTCCTTGTTCATGTTCACGTCTTTTCCACTTTACCAATTTGATACACACTTCAATGAACCCCTAACTACTTTGCATGCATGACAGTGACGGTGCGCACTAAAAACGATGGTACTAGTCTACAGAATATGATTTGGATGTGGCCTGATGCTGACCACGCATACGCATATTAACTGAAAGAGGGAGTACACTTAATTTCTTCGCGTAATGAGCCTCAGGTGTACCAACTGGTACAATTTTAGAAGTACTAGTACGAGCTGCCCGAACAGACTACGGCCGTTGAATTGTGAGTAATGGGTTTATGGCAGAATATAAATCATTTTCTCACTGATCTCCACCTGTGTTGCACAGTTTTTTTGTCAGAATACCTTGATTTTTGTTCAGGGAACAAATCAAACTCGAACAATACATTCTTGATGATTGTTATTACAACTTTTTGCATGAAACTCGCGCTTTTTACGTTTGCTAAAAACACACAAACATAGACAAAAAGTCATATTTTCGATGAAATTTGAGTCTAGCTATTTTTCTCGATATTCTTTTTGAATCCATTATTTCAAAAAGTACGTGTAGGTACCATAAATACACTCTAATTTTTGATAACCTTCTTTTTTTTAAACATTTTGATTCTTACTCTGAGTTTGTTTTTTAACCATTTGTAAACCGCACAACGTTTAAATTGTGGTAAGAATTGAAAACGAAATTTAAGTTCTCCGGTATTTCTTTCTTCATCATCAGCAGGTTTAGAAATAGAAAAAGTACTGTATAATACAGGCTTGATGGGTTTACCTAACTCAGATAGATAAGATGTCAACTCGTCGATAAAATTCAAGCTTGATACCATTATTCCAAATTGATTCTCAATTTTTTCCGAATTCAGAGCTTTGATATTCTTATAATATGTATTCTTATGACAGTATGTTCTCCGCAGAGTGGTATCCTTTGAGCATTTAATAATCCATTCGCAATGCAAGCATGACACGTCTTTGTGACCTTCAAATGAATGCATATTATCCGTGATTGGAAAACTGTCTTAAGAGGAAGTCGGTCAAGCTTTGTCTCGCAGTTGGTTTTCAAAACGAAATCCTCTGAGATATTCGATTAAGCCAATAACAAAAGCTTTGCTAACAGCAGCTCGAAGCCTTAAGACCATTGGTCGATTACTGAAAGATACTGCTAAGCTGCACGTCTTTATTGAAGTTTTAGAATGGTAGTTGTCACTGCTGCACTGAGATAAAGCCATCTCAAGAAGATAGGTTTTCGTGAGATATCTCACGATTCCTTTTTTGTATGTCATATGCAACGTTGACCAACCAAGCTATTTCACATGCTTTTGTGACCGATGGTTTTACCATGCCGTCATCAAAAGTGACGTTTCTGCTCTTTTGTTTTTAAATTTTAGTCAAGCCTCACAAAATATTAAAGGCTTGGATGACCATAATGCCCATTGTGAGAAACCTGAGATACCCTGTACATTGAGCAACGAAAGGAGGGGTGATTTCAAAAACTTGTCCAAGAAAGCCAGCCCCATACCCCCTAATGTCGGTATCTCTACTCTGCTGTCTGCAAATGTCATGTTTCACCATGCCATTTAACTTTTTTGTCATTGTAAACGTTTTTTTATTTATTAGGATTTATAACGAACCGACATGTAGAAGCTCGACAAATTTTAAACAACTTATACTGCTAAAAGCAAAATCCTCAACGATCTTTTCAGTTTTCAAATTGAATTTTGCTGAGGAGACAGCAACCTCTCAGTAAATCCTTGCTACTGGTCTGTAAACAGTTAAACCAAAGTTATTTATCTTTCAAATAAAGTGTAGCTGAATTCTGATTTCAATTCTAGTTCAATTATTTTTTTTCAATATGCATAAGAAACATTGATTTTCATTGAAAATCTTTATTAACAAAGATTAAGAAATGTTAAGGGTTTTATATATGTTCTTCTTTGCATGCTGACAAAATTAACTACCAAAAACGTGTCATTATCATTATTGGTTACTTTGCGGAAGCTATTTGAGTAACTAGGAATACGTTATTCAGTAAGAAATAGCGTACCTAGACCTCATCGACTTTATTTCTTATTGAATTCCGTGTTGTTCGAAAGATCGTGAGGCTTGGAGGCCTTACACCAGGGGATGTCTGGTCTCAGCGACGTTAGGGAACCCTAATGAAGATAAATAGTCTGTAGTACTAACTGGGTTTAATTTCTCTGCAAATAGTCTAATTTTCCACCACTGAATATAATGTTCATTTTTTTATTGATTCCATTTTACATTCATTAATCTTCTTACTTGTCTGTTACTTTTCTTCTTTAAATGTTTAATGTCATTGTGAAAATTAGACACACTGTTAGACAGATTGTGAAAGCTAGACAAGCTTTATGTGTTTAGTAGAAATGAGCTTGAACATTTATGCTTGTTTAAACATACCGTTATCCCCTAAATATATCTTGTACTGTGATCATTTTACTGCAGTATACCAGCGTGTCCTTGTTTATCCATGTGAATCACAAATAACGTCAACGCTCCATTTTCCACAGATTCGATACATCATACAGACTGAAGGACATCCCGACCAGAGGCTACTGCACTCAGCCTCGCCTACAAAAAGAGGTAGATACTTTCGCAGGCTAATCAACACAAATGGGCAACACGAGTGGATGCTTAAGGTGAGTCGGTGTCATCGTGTTAAACTATTCACCAGGGGGTTTGAAGGTGGAAAAACCGTTGTCAGAGTCGATTTGTAGAATAGATAGTTGTAGAGAATGGAGGAAGGCCCGTTTTCTGTTCAATTTGCCATTAACGAAGTATGATGTTTTTTTTTATTTTCAGTTAATGGCATTACAAGCATGGGTTGTATCAATGGGGGCGCCAGCCACTAAGCTCTGGGGGGGACAAACCAAACAAATTTAAGCCACGCCCTTTTACCACCAGAAAACGCCCTTTCACCAACAGGGAACGCCAATTTTATCCGAAGGGAACGCCTAAGACTAACATTTGTTTGAAAATTGGCGGTTTGAAAATCATAGGATTACATCACAAAAAGTACGGTGTCAGAATATTACCCCTCCCCAAACCATTTCTCATCGAATTTGGACGAAATACAAAATCGGTTCTGCTGAGAACTGTGGGGGACGTGTCCCCCCAGTCCCCCCGTGGCGCCGCTACTGGGTTGTATATTTCCAATTGATATATTTCCTTAGTCATCGATAAGAAATGAGGCTGCTGGCATGAACCCAGGTTTTTAGGAATGTAAAGTTGCGATAAAAGAAAACTTTAGTCTTGTCTTCTCTTCGAAACGGACTTGCTCAAGGCCTTTTGATACGATACCCCCCTCAAGGGGTTTTCTGGAAAATTTTGCCAACAAATGTTCTTCCTCGAGAAGGATAACATGAGTTTGACAAAGCTAATGTTAAAGCTAAATCTAAAGTTCTGAATCTCGAAAGCAAGGTATTCCTACGTTTCACAAAGTGAATAACAATTTTTTTTGTATATAAACTACAAATGGCAGGCACTATAGTAAATAATAATCAATTTATAATCTGAAAATTGGAGAGAAAAAATTTGAATTGAGTGCTTTATCAAATGAATGTAACAAGGGGCCATTCTGTGGCAAAATCTCCTTTACATCGGACCCAGGTGAATATGATCATTATGGATTTCTAGAGAGCCCCACACTTTTACCTTAATTAATAATGTATCAAAAATGCATATTTTTCGATTGATATATATGTAACAAATTTGGTTCTCTTGACCTTTTTAGTCTCAAGATGAATATGAGCGAGAGTCTGCTAAAACTAGAAAGGAGGAAGGAAAAAGATACGTGTTCAATCATTTAGAAGAAATAGCTTTGGTAAGTCTTTTTGATATTAGTCTTTTCAGTCCTCAAGTAGCAACATTTTGACACTTGAAATTGAATGAATGATTAAGAATTATCGTCTGTTTTTATTCACTTTTTGACAAATCAAGCACTGATATGCTTCACTCTTTGCCGCCATTTAACCATTTTGAAAATGATTCAGTCCAACCCTAACTTTTGTTTAGGGCATTTCCTTCCCATTGGCTTTGTTGAACTAAGTCTGACGCCATCCTTAATTCTCTTGTCATTCTAGGTGAATTTTCCTAGCACATTGAGTGGTCATGAGCAGATGGCAGAAAGGATAGACAGGTGAGACCGGTTTTACCATGGTAGCAAAAGCTCTTTAGGGTTTTCTTGTGTAGGTGTCTTTCCTAGGTATCTCGGCAAATGCTGTAGATCTATAACCAACTGCTGTCAAGGCTTTTGCTGCTTAGCGAAAAACTTACCAAAGCTAGGTTATTTTCTCAAAGAAAAAATTGGGTAGAAATACTTTGAAATGTTATTCCATTTTTCCTTGTTATTCTTCTCCCCAATTTCTTTCCCTTTCCCTAAGGCTTTATTGCGTGATAGCTTCGTTTTCCCCTCGGATATACAGCATCTAGTATATAAGCTATTTTGTCGATTAACCTTTGCCTACCATCTGCTCGAAGTCTTCCTCAATAGAACTGTGAACATATCCTCATTTCTATAAAATGATTCACTGGCTTAAGTTGAGCATGTTTACTGTGCTATATTACACGGTTAACTTCATAAGATGTAAAAGGTTTCTAACGAGCTTTTTAGCCTGTCTTATCACGCTGTTGATGATTGAGCTATGGGCGTGACATAAACACTCGATCTCAGCTTTATGAATATTTCATATTCTTCTCTGATTTCTTTGATTAAAGTCTTAGCTACTGTTTTGCGTTGTATTAATAATCTTGATAATTGTAATAATCTTGCATTGGAATAATCTTGCATTGCCTAACAAAATATTCTTGTACCTTTCAGGGCTGTATTTGTCGACTTGTTGAAAAAGATGTTGGATTTAGATCCAGGCAGACGTATAAAGCCAGCCGAAATGCTGAGGCACCCTTTCTTCACCTTTACGCATATGTCACAATTTCTCTATTGTAGAAAGTAAGTTTGGATCAGTCATCCAGTTTTCTCAATACAAGGCATTCGTTGCAATAAAGCGCGGGTAGATTCGTTTTCTCGGAATCAAATTGATCCCAACGGAAGTTTTCAATTGTTGGCGAATGTAGATATTTACTGCTTGATAGCGGAATAATTGAAAATGTTTTGTCATTTCGTGATTATTCCTAGAATACTCTTTTTAACACCAAATTGTCAGCTATGTAAATCTGTGTTTCCTGCTTCATTTTTACTCTGAACTGTTGATTTCCAGCGTCCAGGCCTCAGTCCACGCAATGGATATGATCGCCTATTACAAATCACAAACATTGGCGCAAAGAAAAGCTGGCGCAGTCGCCATACCAACTTTGTCAGCAGCAGAGCGCCATGGAACTGAAATTCTCTTCCCTCCTTCTCATCAACACCTAATCCAGGTATGTTAACTGATTGCAAATTTAAACTAAAGATGCTAAAAGGGCTTAAGACATGTTTCAATCAAATATTGATCACGCACACTCTTTTTGATTAGTAGATGGTTTAAGCCACAAGCTTTGGAAACATAAATTTTTTTACTCAATATTTGTTCATCCCACCGTGAGCAAACTACATGGGAACGATCGCATGTAGTGGAAGTTTTGTTAGTTTGTTAGTGTCCCCAATTAGCTTGTAAGCTAAATATTTTTTGACACATTAATAAAGTTTTTGATTGATTGATTGGTTGATTGATTGATTGATTGATTGATTGATTGATTGATTGATTGATTGATTGATTGATTGATTGATTGATTGATTGATTGATTGATTGATTGATTGATTGATTGATTGAGTTTTAGCTATCACTTAACGGGTTTGATATGTTGATCTTTCACAATTTTTGTCCCTATCGTCATTTACAATAGTTCTTGTTGACCAATTCAATGGTGTAAGCGCATATGTCTCATTAAAGGCAGTCTGTCCCCAGTAAAGGGAGTGAAATTCGCGCACCGTTGAGCTTGATCGATAATTAAACGATTTAAACCAATCAAAGACAACTTTGATTCCAGAGCTTTTGAACCAATTGGCTGTGTTCCCGTTGTAGTGAAGCTGTGGCTAAAAAATTTGGTTCCCTGCTTGGTTTCTGCGACATATATGTCAACAGTGAAAAAAATGCTTCCATTATCATCATTCAATTCCAGTAATTAAATCTTTATGCCATTTCCGATAGCTTTTTGCTCGCAGTTTCAAGCCACTACCGCAGATAGGCCAGCCAAAGCGAGCAGCGTAATCCGTTAAGGCAAGATGACCAATTGTTCATATTAGCCAATCATTGAGGGGACAGACTGCCTTTAACAGTTGGCTAGTAAAACAAAAACGTTTGGAGTGAAATTCCATTGTTTTGATACTTTTCATTTTTATTCTTATTTAAGCTCGCCCTTGATACTAAGCAAACAAAGTAATTGTATTGCGCTAGCCAACCATGTTCACGACACATGCCCTTCAAGAAATTGCCTTCAATGCAAGCTTCCACTTGTCTCGCAATGCTTGTACCCCTTGGTCAAATGATGCTACCCTCAGTTAGACTAGCATTTTAAGTAATGATTTCACAAAAATATGTTTTCAAGAATTATTGATTTTGGAACTAATAGCCTGAAAAAGTATCAGAAAATAGTGAAAAGAGGTACGCATGAGTCTTAGAGACTCGACAGTCTCTTTAAGCAGTATCACCAAGAACCGCACCGCAAAGCAGTGCTGAGGTTTTGGCGGACTGTATGCCATCCCACAGAGTTGCAGTAGAAGTGTGCAGTAAAGAAAGCCACTGACACCTCAAACAGTCGGCTGTAGACCGGCTGTAGATCAGTACAGCTAGACTGAATGAGGACCTAAAGCCGACCTAGGGCCAGCAATTAGGCTGTCAGTGGCAATGCAAGTGGGAGGTAGTTAAGTGTGAAAAGAAGTACGCATTCAGTCTAGCTGCACTGATGAGCCCTGATATGGGGCGAAACCGGTCTACAGCCGACTGTTTGAGGTGTCAGTGGCTTTCTTTACTTCACACATCATAAAATAGCCCTACATGTGCAAAATCACCTAAATGCCTTAGAAACTAACTGAAATATTGCAACGTCTCTTTTCCCATCAAATCACTCAATCTTAGTTTCTGTTTATAACATCATAAACGAAGCCAGCACAACAGCAATCCGTTAGAAAAAAAAAACTCCTTCATCGGCCATATCTCATCTTATTAATGTTTAATTTATTTCTAAAAATTGAGGTATTTAACGGTAATTTTTTCGGTTATGTGGTTAAAAATAGAAAATGATATTTTATGACTAAATTATTTTGAAGATGCTAAGCGCAAATTGGAACATTGACGATATTCCTTAGGTGATGATCGAAATTCCTCAGAATGTGATGCCTGCTTTGTCAATAAATTTTGTTTCTTTTTAAACCGCTAATGATATTTTTGCAACTAATAATTTTTTCCAATTTAGCCTCATCTCCTCTCCGGGTCCCATCTCAATACCGGCTTTGCGTCGGCTTCAAAAGACGGCCTATTCAGGTATGAATTCTTAGATTCCATTGATGTATGGTTGCAATTGTCGTATCGATAACTGTTGTATCGAGCTCTTAATATTATATTTGTATACTGTACCTTTGACAAATTTTTAAATATGATTTTGAATTTATGTGCTTGTGTTGTGGAAAGATGACGGAAACGAAACACTGAGTTTATAAAAGACATCGTTCAAAGAAAGGAAGAACGAAAATTTCAGCCATAGGATTATGTGCCTCTTTAATTGACTCAAAAAATATTCTTTGCAGATTGAAATTAAAAAGATGTTTCGAAATAAGATAATTTCCTTTCTATAGAAAATTTTGTATCTTATGAACTGTAAACTTTAGTGTTATTACGTTTAAACAATTGATATTATTTGTTTTTACTGTCTTAATCGAATTTGACAGTTGGGTGTTTCTTCTGGTACAAGTTTTACATTTCCGGCGTGTTAGCTTTAAAATGCAGAAAACAGTGTGTTTACGATTGAAAGACCGGGTTATATCGTTTTAGTGATATTTTAAATAATCAGTCTGGTCGGGTTGGTCATTATTGAAACCGATATTTTTATAAATGTCAACGCGAAGAAAAACATTAATACAAATATCAGTAGGTTGTTGAATTTTACATGGACTTTTCATTAACAGAAGTACCCACCAGCCGCCACCTCCGTCAACAATCCCACTCCCCCCTGTTTCATGGAGATCAGTACCTGAAGACGTGGGTTACATGTCTGCAGAGCCGAGTCCTAACCAGGTATGCGTGATTCTATGATCTGCTTATTTTGAAACTGCGCCTTTTACATATACAAGTCTCTTTTCGCTATTCGTAAAGACTAGTGCCAAGCTAGTATATCTCCCACATATGTTATGCTCGTCTGTTTTGATCTTTTAAAAGAAAAGCGTTATAGATGCTGAAAGATACTTAAGATTACGATGTTTTTGAGAAAAGAAAGAATAAAAGATATTTGATATACATGACTTGTTGATATACACATTCAATGGTGGTAGAACGGAAGTACAAAGGTAGACCGTGCTGAGGGAATGTCAAATTCTAGTGAAGCTTGGATTGATTTCTTCGTGAATAAGCTTTTGAATCGCGAAAAGGAAATCCCTTCGAGGGTAATTGCTCGAAATGAAAAGCTTCTCTAAATCCTTCGAATAATGTTTGCAAATTGTTGTAAGGCAGAGAAAGGAGGTCTGTTTTATCAAGAAATGGCTTTCGTTTATTGGATAATCTCCGTTCTTAAAGATTTAATCTAGCCCTTTCTTCCTGACATCCAGTGCTTAAAAATGTTGAATTGGAATCCTTTGTATGTAACTTTTCGTATATATACAATTTCGTTTGTTTTTAATTAATTCTCTTTCTTCAAAGAAGTAAATGTTGCCTTTTCATTAATGAAATACGTCTTCATCGTTATCCAGGAGATTTTTATTTTAATGGAACTCAACTCGCTTTATAAATAGCCAATTCTCGAAATGCTACAACCATTGTGGTTGGATTTCACTTCGCGTTTGTAAGGTCAACAGCATTTACGTAATTTCACTTTCTTTATGAAGAAAAACATTGAAGATTGTTTGTTCCTCGACAGCATTTAAGTCACAGTCCACAGAGACTAGGACATGCTTGGGGAAGACCTGGGGATGCCGGTAACCCTGTCAAACCACACTTGGGCCCAATTTGTGCACCGAGCCATTGGAGTATGTGGAATACTTTTACCGTGCCCCCGTGGCAGTTGCACGTACCTCGGACAAAGGCTTCAACGTGTACCAGTAACGGTGCTCTGTCACCAAAACACCATCTGGGTCATTTGGCCAAAGTTGAAGTAGGCGAAGCTTTGGGAAGATCTCCGATTTACGTGCAGGACAGCCCAAGCCCCCAGCGCAGCGTTATTACAATATCCAGCTCAAGCGATGAAGGTGAACGTGATGAGCAACATGTTAATTGTGGTCTCTTAGCAAAATCAAGGACAAAAGTTGAAATCCCAAGCCCAGACGCCGTAGATACTTGTGAATTGCAGCAGAGCACATCGATGCAGTCACCGAGCCCAGTATATCCAAGTGTTGTCTCTGTTAGTATGCCCCATTTTACCCATAATCAGCAGCAACAGCACCATTTGCGCACTTCTCCGCAGCGATCTTTAGTCCAGCACAGTATCTCATCCTTGATGCAGCCGAAGTCAAGCCCAGGAAACCATCGGGTTTGTTGTCAGCAAACACAAGGTGCACTAGGAGACATTTCATCAAATTTATGTTATTTGCACGTTCCAGTAACTGTGGCAAGAATGGATCAAGACACCCCGGATAATACTGCGTTAAGTTCCCCAAACCATAATACAAACCATTTGTACCCATTTCGTAGACAAGGTATCACTGGCTTGATTCCCCAATTACCCTCAAGCCAAACAGCCTTCAGTCCCGTTTGTGCTGTTATGACATCCACTGCCAGCTCCCCCTCTCGTGTCCAGTTGATACACCCTTGCTTCCTGTCCCCTGGGTCAAGTACATACCCCCAGAGCTCCGTTGTGTACCCTCACATGCAAGCTACCGTACCAAATGGAGCAGCGAATGACCAGTTCTCACAGAATGGTTACTTAATGACTCCAACAGTGAATGGTTTGTCGCAGGCTCATTCCTGTAACTCGATTGTCGACAACAGTGCTGCGAGGTTGGCAAGACATGGGCAGTTACACTCTTCTCCATACTCAGCTGCCCAGCTCTCCCCGCAGAGGCGTGTACATCACATTGGCTACGCGGGGTCAGTGCTCAGCCATCCTAGCTACCAGCCTGTAGAACCATCAAGTGCATACCTGGCATATACATATTACGGACCACACCGTCTGTAGTTTGGTATTGTTGAAAATTACCTATATTTTAATGTTAGTTTAAGCTGCATCCAGGTCATTAGTTTAGTATTTGCACCATCATCTAGTGAAATTTTAGTTCTATGTTTTAACGTACTCTATTTTAAAGAAAACATTTTAATTTATCGTTATGATTCTGTTGCCAAAATGCCAGCAGGACTTATGCTTGTTCTGACAGTTTGATATGGTTTTGACATTATGAGTGTTAAATTTCAGTCTTAACATTTGTAGTATTACGATCTTAAAATTTGTAAAACCAAATTATTGCATAATTTAAAATAATTTATCACTGATGTGTCTTTGTTTTTAAAGTTTTTGAAATGTTATTGTGGCAAGTTTTAGTTGCTGTCCTAAAGACGGTTTTCATTATATTTTAGCCAAATAAGTCAATGTAGCCTCAGTCTTGCAAAACAATCCTCTTTCTTGATTTGTTAACCAATAGAGTGTCAGGAAAACAACAGCTTATAGACACCGATGTTGTATTACCTAATCCGTTAGCAAATGGAATGTGGTGGCAAATTTTTCGTGCAGTAGTTGACTAAATCAACAGTACAGGGACAAGCATAAAATAAACAAAAATGATTTGTATAATTAGGCAAGCGTCTCGAATTCTGGCATCTAGATCAACGCAGGGAGGAAACAATGTTTAAACCTGATTCGAATTGCTGATTTTTAGTGGTTGAAGAAATCATATTCTGCTGAACAAGATCAAGCCTTCCATAAGCGCTTTGTGTTTTACTTGAAGAAAATGTGAAATAAGTCAAAGTGTACCTGTAATGCAAAATAAGCTGTTGTTTTTGCCGTGTTCCGCACTTGCGTTTTTGTTTTGATTGCCAAATTTCAACAGCATAAGTTTCAGAAGTCTGACTTTGATGCTAATTGTTTCTTGTTTTTCAAATGCTCCATGCATTCGAGGTTGGTTGTTTTAAGAGCTTACCAACCCTAACCCTAACCCTAACCCTTACCTTAATTGCTATTGGCATTGTTTTAAAAGATGGAGGTTGTTACAGCACGGCTTAGTTTTAACGCAGTGTTAGGATTTTTGTCGTTAATTGTAGTTAGTGTTCAATTGTTTTAGTTTGTTAGAGTTGCATAGGTTTCTAATTGTTAATCTGTTGTTGCGAGCAGTAATGTTGACAAGAGTGATTATATGACTCTTACTACTTGTAAATACTGTATCATAATTAGCTTTGGCCGATAATAAATTATCTCAAATATGTATGTTAGGCTATCCATTTATCTGTGCTGTCATATATCCAGCACGATTAGAGTGGCTTTGTTCTCTAGATATTTAGTATTTTCATATCACAGCCAGCTTAAGCAATGCGCATTGCTGATTGGTTGAAATTTATATCACATGACGGCAAAGCTACCCAGTAAGAGGGCATGATTGCCTGGCGTTTACAGAAACAATGCTTCCTAAGATTCTGTCTGTAGACTATGAAGCATCACAGTCTCGTTCGCTTATAGGGCTTGCAAAGAGTTAAATTCAGCAATTACGTAAAAACCTTTTCACTATCAACGTGAGTCACTTGAAGTAACAACCCAGATTATGCATTTACGATACACCTAAAAGCGTAACCTTCTGGTAGGCTTTTAATGTGTGTATACCTCTATATTCTAATACTTTCTGGTCCCCTACTTGTCCTCCTCCTTCTCTGTCCCACGTACGCAAATTTGCTTTACCGCCTCCAATTTTTGTTCCCAACCCTTGTCCTTTTATTTCGCAGTTCACAGTTTACACCATTAGTTTAGCTCTGTATGTTTTTTTGGACCCCCGCCAATTCAAAACCATTTTGAAAGTTGTTAATAAAGCTGAACACTCCTTTTGATCAACACACCTCTTCTAATAGCGACAGAAGTTGTAACATTATTGTATTTGATTATGCCCTCCTGGATTTGCTGGCTGTGGCATGAGTTGAAATGTTATCTAGTCCTGAATAAACGCTGTTGTTTGATGCCATCGTCCCTTTCACACGCATGCACCCTTGTTGGAAGAGTAAAGTATTCCTCGACGTAGCTACTCTTTCTTACTGTAACAGATACAATATTAGTTGACGTAATATCATACTTCTCCTTATTAAAAATGAAAGATTCGTCTGATTAGTGATAAAGCTGGACCTAAAGAGTCGTCGTAACATGGAATATTTAATATTAATTTTCATCTTTCGCCCTATAATTGTAACTGATTTAAATTAGAAGTTACGTTTTATTATTTCAAGGATTATGCAACTAAGTAACAAGGCGCTGTAGATCTTTGCAAGGGCTCGAGGCAAAGGTTATAGGATTCTCTGTGAATCTTATTGACATTATAGTTTGATAGGTCTACAGCACTATTAGTCTGTTCTCAAGTGTTCCTCGCGTGCCCTCGCGTGCCCTCGCGCGCCCTCGCGTTTTTGCGATAGGACTTTGATCCAAAATCTATATCTTTACGTCATTGTGTAGATTTCCCTAGCTTCTTGATTGCCAGGTGTGTCTAATTATAGAAAAACATGCACGAATCGCAAGGATCTTTTGACACCCTAAAGAGATTCACCCCTTTGCCTCTACCCAGATCAAAGAGCTATACAAGGTAGAAATAGTTGTAAAACAGTAGCATTATTGTTATAGTTTCCTTTTGTTTCACATGGTTCATTTAATCGATTTTTAAAGTTACAATATGGCTGGCTGTTCCACATTTTAGTGTTTCTTTACCAGATCATCTGAGGTTAAATGTTTCCTTTATAGAAAAATGTTATTTTAGTTTGTAATGCCATTTATGGTTCTGTCCATTATGTCCTGGCCCCAAGACCCCCCCCCCCCCATCCCTCCTCCAAACCCCTTATAGTTCGGGCATAGTCTTCCTTTGACAAAACCGTAAATCCGTATGTCCTATTTCGTATGTCCCAAAATCTTGTAACTTTCAAAAAAATGCGTTGATCTTACTCGTTTATCTGTAGCCCGTGCATGTTACTACCCGGCTTTTATCCAAACTGATTGCTGTTGTCTCTTGGCTGGCACAAGGGCATCCATGATTTTACCTTTGTTTTTGAATAAATTCTGCCCCTAAGCAGCATTTAAAAAAGGATGTTTGGTTTCTCAGTAATGAAATCAGATTACTTTGACCATAAAGATCCAGTAAGCTATTTGTTGGAACAGTGGCCAGCATTATATTTCCTTTATCAAGCGTGCGATGTTATGTAGAGTTTTCCCATTTATAACGGGATCGTTGATTGCTTTTATTAATACTCGTTGGGCCTTGGTGTGGTATGTATTAATGCCATCTGAAGAAATGAAATAAAAACAGTTGTTCAATTTGCTTTTTCTCTCAACATTTTTGCCATCTCTACATTTTGAAGCTCTGACAATAGCCAACATTTTCAATAGGCAAGCGGCACTGATTGGGCAAACTTCGCAGTCATGTGCTCGCGTTTCTCATGGATCTATTTCGATTCATAACTGGGAATATGTTTTCCTAGCTTGTAGTTTTTGTTCTATCTTCTGAGGTCTCATACTCTTGAGAGAGTCAGCCGAATAGCATGAGTACATTTCAAATTGTTTTCTCTTTCCAGAGATATTTAATTATGTTTCACCAAAAATTATTCCAGCATTGTAAAATCAATGCATGCATTCCCTTCCTTGTCTTGGTCATAAAAAATTATCGTAGTTTCATTTCTTTTCTGAGATTTAAAAAATGATACAACAACCACACCAAATTGTTTCTGATGGTCCCAGCTGTATCAGAGGTTTATTTGTTGATTATGAACAAGAGTGAACCTAGAAATGATCCTTGCAGTATCCTGCAGATCGCTACCCAGTCATGACTTAAGTCGTTCTTGAAGACGTCTTAGAAATACAAATTATTAAAATTTCGTAAACGTTTCAATCTCCGACATGCTAGATAAATCAAATTTTACAACAAACAATGCACCGAATTCTTCCATGCAAGATGCAAAAAGAAAGACAACACGAAACAAAAACATAAATTTCAGCAGTTGATGATGCAATAAAAGGCGTTAAACTTCTATTTGATTCAATTGACACGATAAAAGAAACATAATCTGGTCAAAAAGTTGTGAAAATTCGATGATGATTTCAAGGACCTGCGAAAACTCTCCGAAAATAAAAACCCAGGTGTTCATGTGTTTTGCACAATGCGCTTGACAATCCGCTGAGAATCGTGTGAGGCAAAGCTTGACAATAGAAACAAATTAATTGTAGCAATGACGTATGTTATTTATTGGACACAGGGGTAAAGGGATTAATTAGAATAAGCAAGCATGTGAGCACGTTAGATGCACATTAGAATTGCAGATCTTGTTGTTATTCGAAGAGAGTATTTCTTTCCATATTACTACAACTCACAGAGTTTATATTAATGAACCTTTGGGACTTGTCTCTAAAAAGCGTCAAAGATAAAGAGACGAATGCTCGAATTAGAGGACTGGGTACAGGTACCGTAGTCTAAAAATTGCCTCCGTTGGATTTTTAAAGCTGTTTTTGCATCTCAAAATTCATTTTGCACGTCAAATATTCAGTACGTCAATTAACGCCAGAAAGCCAAGTTTCATTTTTATAGCTTGCAAAGTTCAAGCCATACCTAAAAGGTAGGAATCCTGTCACTATGTACGAAGAATACTGGTAATATATATATATATATATAGATACTCAATAAAAAAACAACTTGGTTGACGTTTCGCTATAAGCTTCTTCAGAATAACTAACACATACATCTGGAGCGTAAAATAAGGAATACGGAACAAAAGAACAAAAAGTAACACATTTTACAAGCAAGAACAATAATAGCTAATTTAACAACATAATGATAGTTTCTAAGCACAGCCGGAGGTGAGAAAAGATGGATAAATACAATAGATCAAAGAACAATAGAACAAGTGTGATAGCAGATGGTATAGCATGCAGAAAGGTCCAAGGAAAAGGAACGGTAAATGCTGTCTGTCCCAAAAAAAATAAGAAATTAGGTAAATAAATATAATAAATATAGAATGCAAAGAAAAGAAAGAAAGTAGATAGAAAACGTGGAAAAAATAAAAATAAACAAAAGTAACAAGGAGAAAATAAACAAAAAGATAGGAAATAAAAATAAAACTATGTGTCAACTAACCTAATATTAAGGCCCCGGGGCGCAAAAGTTTCTAACTTATACTGCCAGAAACTTTCACGTATCCTACCATTCCCATTAAGTCTATCTATAATAGTAACTTTTATATCTTCGAGAAACCCATGATGATCCTTCCCTGCAAAATGCCGGAAAAAATCAGCCTGAGGTACACCCGAAGAGCCCCCGATAAGCTTACGATTGCACGCCTTGTAGTTATTAAACCTAAGCCTAAAAGGCGTGCAAGTGCTACCCACATACTGTACACCACATACTTTACATTCCATAAGATACACAACATTGGACGAATCACAATTAAACGAAAAATTTATCTTATATTCCTTATCAGTTATATGGGAAGTGAAAGTATCAATGTCACACATAACATTACACACTTGACACCGAGACTTGCCACACGGAGTACAACCCTTGTTATGCGAAACCCCTGCCCCCTCACTATGAAGTTTAGCCCTAACTAGTATATCTTTAAGATTCTTACACTTCTTAAATGATATCAAAGGTGGCTGAGGAAACACCTTCCTATGCTCTTCTGATACTGTAAGCATAGAATGAAGTCTCCCGGCCACCTTGCCCAAATTATTCAAGGCTGGATGGTATGTGGTAACAAATGGAACCCGCCCATTCCCACTGTGTTCATGTTTCCCATTAGCCTTATCCAGTAGTGTAATCCTATCCTGCCTACGTGCCTTATCTATCTGTTCTGTTATAAGTGATTCCTCATACCCCCTTGCCTTTAACCATCCAGCCAAATCCCTTAACCTATCCCGTAACTGGCGATCGTCCGAACAAATCCTACGTAACCTTAAAGCCTGACTATAGGGTATCGCCTTCTTGGTATGCCATGGGTGACAAGACTTCTTATGTAAATACTGATGTGTATCAGTAGGTTTACAAAACAAGTCTGTCGTTAGGACTCCCCCCTCACTTACACTAACCTTAACGTCTAGAAAACTTATACTCTCCCTGGAGTGCTCCCTTGTAAACTTAATGGTATCGTTGCTACTGTTAAGAAAGTTGATGAAGGTCTCAAGCTTCTCCTCGCCATGTGTCCAGATGAAGAAAACATCATCGATGAATCTCATCCAGACAATGGGTGTTTCCACTGATTCCTTCAACAATCTTTCTTCCAACCCAGTCATAAAGAGGTTTGCATAAGCTGGAGCGAACTTAGTTCCTATAGCGGTGCCTAAGTTCTGTCTATAAAACCTATCATAAATTCAAAGTAGTTGCTTTCGAGAACCAGAGATGTTAATCCCACTAGAGTATCTGTAGCCACGTTTGGGTTTTCCTTTCTATCCAGCGCTTGCCTGATGGCTTCCAAACCCTCCCCATGTGGGATGCTAGGATAGGGTCCCACAACATCAACCGTGCACAGTATAACCCCCTCTGGTATCCTACCTATTTCACCTAACTTAGGTAACAAATAAACCCAACCTAGTTTCCCCTCATTTACTTTAAGAAAATAATTTCCTTTAACCCGGGATCCTCCACCCTTAACTCATTAATCCTATTATTACGGGCCTTACCCAATTCTATCGTGGGGTCCACCTCAATCTCCTCGTAAACTTTCCTATCACCTAATTGCCAGTTAGCCTCTTCTATGTAACCCCCCCCCCCCCTGTCCCAAACTACAACAGCTGAGCCCTTGTCCGCTTCCTTGATAACTTTATTCCTATCACACTTAAAATTATTCAACGCAGAAAGTTCAGAAGAGGAAAGGTTACTATACTTACCATCCGTGGTGACAGACAGCACCTCCTTTTCAAGTTGAGAAAGATAAGATTCTAGCAGAGGATCAGAAGTAGGAGGATTCCAGCTGGACATACACTTAAATTTAGAAATATTAACGTCCAAAGAAAGGGTTTGACTCAGAATCTCGGAAAAACCAGCGTAAACGCATTCTTTTTTTTGAAGACATCGAGATCCGACTGACCATGATTTCCTTCTAGTATGGCCATTCCTTTCTTTTGCCTTCTTTTCAGAAAACTGCTGTGAAGTTCCCTTAATTGTTCCTTGATGTGTCCCATTTCCTCTTTTGTCAAGTTCTGCCGAAGGCTCTGCATCTGTTCATAGGCTGAGACTTCGGCTCTTTCAATATCCTCCCTGTACTTCAATATCATTAGGCAAAGAAGCTGTCTCTCGGCCGTTCTCAAAACGCTTCCCCAGGAATTCTCAAATTGTTCTTCTTTCTGGCCAGGATAGGAACAGACTTTTCTCAGGAGAAGGCTTTGGTATTCTTACTAATATAGTGTGTAGAAATCTAACGACAATACTTATGAATAACGAGATGATATATTATTAGTCGTATTTGAAGTACAAAAAATTCGAGATTTGCAGGATAAAAGTATAATCATTTAGGTTTTTGGTCTTGAATATGAAATGACTTCGGTTCCAAGTATGAACTATGAAATAACAAAATAACTGAATGCCTCTTTTTTGTTGTATGAGAATCATCTTTTTGATAACAGTATTGGCTCAAGTGACTATTGATCTGTAGAGCTGTCACGATTCCATATTACGCCTGGGTTGTTATTTTAAATTTTTCAACTATTTTAGGGGGTTTAAAGGCTTTTACATATTTCACTTTTAGGAAAAATACCAATAGCACAAATTCTACGACAAACAATTTTGGCTAATACTATCTCAACGAAAGAGATGTGAACATCAAATATCACCAGCATGATAAAAATGTTGTTATCTACATTAATTGTTGGCGACGGCATTGCGGTATTTGCCTTTTCTCTGTCGGTAATTTGGTAATTTTCCTCAAATTGGGTGGTATTTCGGTAATTATAGAAATCTTCGCTGAACGGCATTTTTGAATTCAACGTCCCGTGTGCGGTATTGGCCAGTTCTTAATTAAACAATGCAGCAGTTTAAAATCCTAAGTTTTTTTATTCTCTCCACTTTAAATGGCGCCACCTCTGGTTGAAAATTCCAAAAGTTGCAACTGCAAATTTGCATGATTTTATTTCGGAATATTCATAATTACTTTTTTCATCTTCGTTTTCATCACAATCTAAAATGCAGATTCGCTAGAGACAACGAACCATTTATCGTTTTGCCCATATGTCAGATACTATGGAGCGTCGTTTGTATCTATACTACAATTGTACTTTTTATTTTGTATAGTGTTTAATAATTTCACATGCCCTTCATCCACATTTTACATGGTATTTAACTAAATACATCATGTCAAACATTATGTCATTCAACGGCATTCAAATCCGCAGTCTAACATTTCATGTGGCTATTCCCACTGCTAATTCATTCTGCGTGGCATTACACTCTATTTTTTATAAGAACAATTTTATAAGAACACGAGCCTCAAAACTGGTCAAAAGTTAAGAAGAAATTAAGAACAAGCTGAGGCCGAGCTTCTCCAAAATGCAATTTTGAACAACGTTTTTTCTCAAAATCGAGGATTTTTAGCGATGTGTGTGTGCTTTTTCGGTGAATATTCAAATTTGTCAGCAAATTAAGGCTGTCTCACTCACTTTGTTGGCAAATGAGGCCTGAACACCTCCTAAGAGCAAAAAAGCTAGCAATAGCACTGCTTACACCCTCTTAATTTAAGAACAAATTAAGCACAATCCAGCCTCAGATTTTCGAAAAAAATTAAGAACAGTCAGCCTGAACTTAAATTTACTGGTTCTTATAAAAAAAGTGTAGGCGGTGTGGGCGCAGCCCTCATTGTTTGTGCTTGGATACAGCCAAGAAACATATAATGCAAACAAAGCTGCGAAGATGTAGAAAATTGCTACTCCGGCAATTGTCAGCCATTGACAAGTAAACCAGGAAAGGAAAAAAGAAACCACTGAAAAATTTAAAGGCAGCGGAAGCTTTACTTGTAAGAAAATGTACACAAAGTTTGACATATGAAGATGACCCTAATTACGTTAACACAATAATTATATCAAACAAAGAGAATGATGAAAACAATAGTGGCGATGGGATGGCAAGGCGACAAACAACAGTACTGACGCAAACATTGGAACACAACACAATTAGATTACTACAAACAAAACAGGCAAAACTGGTTGTGTTGTATAACATAACTCCCTCCTTCCAAGACAAACCTCCTGGCTTGAATTGTTAGGAAGCGGAGAGGCAAATGAAAACAATAAAAAAATTACAAAACACAAAATTTAAGTAACATTATTAAAAATTTACGTTCAATTAAATTACGTATCGTCAACGTCCATAATTGTCCGTGGCCCGACCTTCGTACTGTAATACCGCTACTCCAAGCGCTTAGCTTCGCTCTTACCCGCCTCGTTTGCGCATTTCCTTCGCCCCATTCATCCACTCTCCCAGCGTTAGTCATACTTCTTTGTGCATACTCTTTTGCATCGCACTCTTTGTTGCATTGCGTATACTAGTAGCAACACTTTCACTAAGGAAATCCACCCTCTATTATAGTATTATTTTAACAACTACACTATGAATTGACTCAGCTTACACATACGTATCTACAGTGGCGGACTGGCTCAGAATTTTTAACCGGCCACAAATAACTGGAGGGGCCCAAGTGGGTGTTGTCTGAAAATCAGGGCGTGTTCAAGTGAGCATTTCATCATAATCGATTAATTTCTAAGCAACATAACATATGTAGCACTTATAGCAAAGTTGAGCTGTTGATTTCAAATGGGCGCTGAGTACAAAAATTGAAATTTAACACTTAATTCCATCGCGGGGCCCCCTTAGTTATGATAAACAACACCCTAATCTCAGGAGAAACATTTTGGGCTTTTGGTGCATCAGCCCTTGTCTTGCCTGAACAATGACGCAATTTTATGGTCGGTGTTTGATTCCAGGGAAAAAACTGCCTCAGTTTTTTACCCCGATAATCAGACTGATACACCTGTCACACAATCGAATGACTGTGTGAGAAGAAGTGAGACAGGAGAAGCCAGAAGGAAGTATGTAACGGGATATAAGCAGGAGGAGAAACGAGTACCAGGGGACAGGGATGGGAGGCGAAAACGCGTACAAACAACGCGTGAGTCTTGCTGCAAAATATGACATGACCCTAGCTGCATCACTGTACTTAAACAAATGTGCCAGGAAAAGACCACCTAGAAAATACCACAAGGTGATTAGCAAATAGCAAATAGCTAAGGTAACATGTTATCCACAGCCTACTAAGGATAAACGTGTGGGACCACCCGATTCTAGAAAAGGGGAATCTGCGCACTTTCCCGCGGGTATTAACTCAAATTAAACGATTAATTCCCATTAAAGGCAATCTGTCACGACGTTGTTTGATTATAAAAACAAAGGGATTTTTTGTTGTTTCCAGTCCCCCTTTAATTTATCGCATTGTAAAATATTTGGCGGAGCGCTGGAATTGTGTTTAGGCTATTGTTCCAGCTATTGTTCTCGTTAACCAATCCACAACGAGACAAATAATAAAAAAAAAAATTCTGTCTGATTCGAATTTCAGTAATTTTGCACAAGAGACTTTTTCGAAGAGACAAAGTTAAAAGTTATAGAAAAACTAACCTCAGATGCACAAAGGATAGTAAGATTATCTATTAGTAAGATTTATATTATAGTAAGATTTAAATTACAGAATATCTGAGGTGTGAGGAAGCCTTATCTTTACTGAAACTTAAACTAAAGATGGCAGACCTAAAAATAGCAAACTAGAAATGAAGGTACACTGATTCGCTTTGTAGAAATTGTGGCTCACATGAGGAATACATTGAACGTCTATTGAATTGTACAAATTTCTATCAAAAATTCAAAATGGAAAAACTTGCTTAGCGACAAAGCCAAAGCGAATCATTTCTTTATATGAAAATTTGATATCTTGATCATGATATTATAGCTAAATCATAAGAAGAAGGTTCCCTTTAATTTTTGTATAATCATTCGCCTAAAACGTGCTTACTTACTATATTTTTCACAAAACTTTTAGGTTTATCATTTCGAAGACCATTTCAATCATATGCTACTAGAAGTTGCATTTCTTTAATTTGCATTCCAAGAAACCAGTGATCAGTCCTGTCCTCTTTTTGCATCAAGTTTGCCTTTCTTTCTGAGAACTACTTGCAACTCGAAGTTTATTCGTCCATTATGTGCAATTTGGCTAATTCTTGCCATTTTATTGGCATCTCCATTCCAATTTTTCATTCCATGAGGCAATATCGTACCCGTTCGTGTTTTATACTAAACAGTCCGGCGCAAGCAAAAAACTAAATTATTCGGTAAACGAATCTTTAAGACGATGCAGCAACCCCGTTGAAGTATCATTGACATCGCATTATCTTATGCTATGGCTTGAGAAAAAGAGAAAGTTAACGCCGAGTTTGTTACTGAATCACTCCTTACTTTTTTGCCAACTGGCAAAAATTTAAGTGAACTCTACAATTAATTCCGGGCAGATTAACTGAACCTGGGTCTATGGAAAATCAAAAATTTCAGAAAATTCCATCATATTAAAAATTCCAAATCTCTATTAACCTTTCATAACCTAAATAAGTCTTCCTTTTTTCAGCTGCTGCAATCCATTTCATAACCACATGCTATGACGTTTATTCAACCTCAGTTTTGATGTAATCCATGTTATTTATTATTCGTAATGGGACATCTTAAGGCCCCACATTCCTAAAATGGGGCCCTTTTTCTGCAAAGATGGGGCCCTTTTTGCCAGATTTTAAAGGGGGCCCACCGGCCACGGGCCGATGGGCCGGTGGGCCGGTGGGCCAGTCCGCCACTGCGTATCTAGACACATTCCTATTGTTTTACTAGCTTGTTTTTCCTCTTATGTAGACACCTTTAGCACATTTACATCTTTTATTTGTACAAGGAACTAGTTTAACATATATATATCGTTCTCCACGAATCCTGAGTTAGTTAAGAGTTAGAGCTAGCATTGTGAGCACGTACACTTCGCTCTTGTGAAAGACTTAGTGGTACAAGTCGTACAATGATATACGTTTGAGAAAACTATATCAGTGTTTATCTGTTGTGTCATTCTGAAGTTTTGCCGAACATTTAGCTCGGAATCTGCCGTATTTAGAAACCAATTTACAGTACCTCGCCTCTTCCTTTCATAACTGCCTAGGTATGGCACATAAAATCACGGTCTTCAACCACGAAGGGTTTCTCGCTTCCCACAATGTCCAGTTCTTCTCTGTTGACTGATTGATCTACTGCTTGATTGACTCTCTCTGTTGGTTGATACCTCTGGAGTACTACAATCAGCTTCCTTCATCAAGAGCATGAAGGGGGATGTCATCTCTTGAACTTCTTGCAAGGTTCTTTTCAAATTCTCCAGCAACGTTTGGGAATTTTCCTCATTGTCACGTACAGTGACGTCAAGGGCTGCATTTGTAGAAGGGAAAACTTCCATCAGAGGCAGCTCCTCACGATTGCAAAGACACGAATATCGTCTGCCCTGGCAATATTTCGCAACATGGCCAACCCGCAAGCAACAGTAGGAGATTGGCTTCCCATCTTCTGCTCGGTACACGTTGGTTTCGGTTGACAAAGGGGTTGCTGGCTTTTTCCTCGGCCAGTCGCACCCTTTCGGCCATTTCAGCACAAAATCAAGACCAGCACCTTGAATTGTTCTAGCAACATCATGCTCTCCACCGCTCTCCATGTCCGCATTTTGAATGTGTAAACATGGCCTACTGAAAATAATCGAGACAAAGATGATGCACATTTCTGTTCAAGAAGTAAAATTCTCTCAATCAATAAAAGTTCTTGTTATTTACATCGATGTGCACCCTCTCTTTCTTTCCCCAGCGTCTTTCACTAGAGTTTTAGCACGACTTATCCCCTCCCAAATTTTTCCCAAATATCAATAATCAATGCTTCTTTGAGAATCGTCCAATTTTCTATTCTGAGCAGTATAGTAATTTGTTAAATTTTAGTCTGGGAGATGCATGTTTAGCCATTCTTGAACTACAGGGCCTAAAATAAGAATTTTTTACAAATACACACTTTGTTATAAATTTTCAAGGGGCGTGGCAAATATATAAACTGCCACCATAGTGCAAAAAGCATGTCCTAATTGGACAAAATCTTGAATGAATGAAGCATGTGAAGCTGGTTCTTTGCAATATATGGATTGGGTTAATAAGAAAATTAGCAACACATAGTGATGTCTTAACTTATGAGCAAAATGTTATCTAAAGGAAACCCTTTTACATTGTTTGTTCGGATCTCCGTCAAATTTATTTTTTCTTTCCTTTAACCTTCAAAAAGCCCTTTAAATCAGTCTTGCTTCCCAGACTTAAGTGTTTTTGGTTTTTTTCGAGCCATATCTTTGCAGCTGTTCACGGAACTCAAAACTTACGAGATCAAGCATATTTATTGCAATATTCATATATTTGTGTTTCTGGAGCTATGCTGCTTTCCCACCTGTTTCTCTCTTGTTGTAGGTGGGAATCAGCCTCTCTCCACATCGGCAGAATTAGGATTTGCTGCGAGAACCAGTGCAATTGTCTCGCTTTATAGAATTCCTCTGAGAACAAGTCTCAGATCTCTGTGATCTTAGTCATTTATTTCTCAAATTTCAATATGAAATCTTGCTAAGTATTTTGTCCGGTGCAAATGCTGGATGAGGCTTTCAAAAGTCGTTTTTTGCTTAAGCAAACGTTTTAACTGCATTCAGCCAATCAAATTCTTTGTCATCAAATCTTTTCTTCAAAATGTTTTGATACTATACACGAGATGGCAAACGTTACAGATGGCAAATAATCTCGTGCCTCTCTAATGTAAAAATTATGCTTGCTTCTTCTTTTTCTCTTTTCGCGTAGTTTGAAAGCATGATTTTTGCCCCCAGCTTTTGTAACTCGACACCACGCACCAGCTCACAGGGCAGTGGCTGGAACGGAGCTAGGGGGCTTGCCCTAAATTTTTTACGGTCACGCCCTTTTAAATACCGGAAAACACCTCTTTCAGAAAATATTTGCTTCTTTCTGTCGTAAAGATTCATAAACATTATAAACATAATGATTCAGAGATAATTTAAATTACTATAAAGGTTCAAAGCTGAGTTAGATGGAATACAAATTTACTTTTGATCATGAAAGCACCATGAAAAAGAACAAAAATGGGTTCCCAGTCAAGAAGAACTGCTACATATGGGTTCGTTGGCGTAGACTTTCAAAACGTTTTCTAACCTTTTATTGGGAAAAGGTTAGGAGGACTATAGGCCTTTTTCATGAAAGATTACCAATTATATGTTCCTCCCAGATACCATCGAGAGGGTTGATACCGTTCAGCTGATGTAGCCTTGAGAGGAATCTTTCCAGTGCTTCTCCAATTTAAGACACCTTGTTTGAACTGCTTTGAAGCTTTCTGAAATCTACTAAAAGATATCACATAAACCCCAAAATACTGTTGTGCACCAGATCGAACGAACCATTGTAGGGTATAATTTAAATATTTGGCAAACACTTTATTTCCGCTGTTAATTATCTAGGTTTCTTTTGGTTGTAGGTCTTACGTGTTTTTAGCTGATTGGTTGTTATTAATACTTGTAAAATGCTTGTATATATAAATACGCTGTAGTAGTTTTAAGAATTAGGCTTTTTGGGAGAAGCATCTTGCTGTTCGTTCTAAGTGCTGACGAAAGAAGTCGTTGTCTCTCTGCTCCTTTCTGCCACAAGTCGAGTTGAAAAGGGCCGTGAGTTATTTTATATATACTTAGTTGCACTGTAGTTAAAGTGTAATATAACATATTGGTGACCACGACGTGACCGGTCGAGAATACTTATTGGCGTGCTGAAAAAGAAAAACCGATAAACTTGCGTTTTACATTTTGGTGTCGAATATAGGTTTTATTGCATTTTTCATTGGCCGTTTTGACGTAGTCGCTGCATTTGCTCGGGTTTGATGCTTTTCATATGTTTTTGTATATAGTTTTCTTTTTCTTATTTCACTTGCCGTTTTGACGTATTCACTGGAATTGTTCGGGGTTGATGTTCTGGGTATGGTTTTTATTTCTTGTTTCTTTGGAAATTTTGACGTCTTCGCCGCATTGGTTATCTTGTATCGTTTTTATTATTACGTCGGATTTCCGTTAAAAGTGAAGATTGAACTGAACTTTCGAGAAGCAATTTCAGAATGCTGATATACTTATATGATATTGTCTAAAGATTGTTCAAGACAGACTTTAATTCCGCTCGTTTTCTTCTTGATAACTCGAAAACAAAATCCGTGGTTGCACTCATTTCGGCAAAACTTTGGAAATATTGTGAAATTGTTTAGTTATTCACGTAGTTAAAATGGAAGCAACGGTAGAAGAATTACAAAACCGTGTGTCTGCTATGCAGGCAGCCCTGGAGGGAAACGCCCAGTCGGGACTTTTTAAACAACCGCCTTTCAGTGGATTCCAAAATGAAGACGTAAATGAATGGGTTGTAAAATTTAATCGACTTGCCAGGTTCTATGGTTGGGGCAATGCAAAAAAATTAAGTGCACTTCCATTGCTGCTTAATGGCCCAGCTTTGGCATGGTTTCAGACGCTCTCAGACGAAACTGCAGGAACTTTCGATAGCTTAATTGAAGCTTTAATTGCAAGATTTGGCAACCAAAACATCCAGTTTTTGATACGGCAAGAACTTTATGCCCGAAAACAACTCGAACATGAGCCTCTAGTAACCTACACTGAAGACATCATAAAAAAGTGTCAACGACTGAATCTAAATGAGTTAGAAATGATGAACATTTTCATAAACGGCCTAAGCGCAGAACTAAAGAACCATGTTGTTTTAAACCAGCCAAAAACTTTCACAGAGGCAGAAAACCTTGCCCGCCTCCGTGACGCTGTTTCAAAGTCTTTCGGCCCAACCGTCCCGCAAACCATTTCGCAAGACCAGCGTATTAAAGAACTTGAGGGCCAAGTTAATATATTGCTTGCGTTGGCTAGCAACAAGAGAACCGGCCAGTTAAACGATTTAGATCAAATTGATTATAGTAACAACTTGGGTGGTGGTACATATGGTAATCATGTTGCAAATCAAAGCTCTTTTCAAAGTGACCTCCTGAATCTTAAAACAGAGCTAATTGCTGCAATTGATCAACGTTTTGTGTCTGGCAAACCTCAACCCATGAACAGGCTTCAACAAGGTGTAAGGGAAAGCTATGCAAGGGGGCGTAATTTACGTACCACCGATGGGCAACCTATTTGCAACAACTGCTATCGTGTGGGTCATGTGGCTCGATATTGTAGAAGTAATAATAGTGGTGTTTCTGGTAGAGAAAATGCAGATCAAAATAATTCTCGCTTTCGGTCAACTCAAAACTTTCAGCAGGACAGATCCGGTACAAATTATTTAAACGAACAAGGGCCTTCTCGTTGGGGGAATTGAAGGAGGCCCAAACGGTTGAAAAGCAAATGAAGCCCCCGTTTTGTGAAAAAGCTGATTCGTCTTTCGAACAATGGGTTAATAAACGAAATCGTTTGACTAGTGCCAAGTTTCAATTAGAAAAACCTCTAAATGACATTGATATCGAGCCAAGAAAGGGAACCTACGCAGTACCGTGCTTACTAAACGGGACATCATCAAGTGACGAATCTTCGATACTTGGAAATGTCTTGATTTGGGGATCAGTTGAAAATGAGCAGGTTAAATTACTCGTAGACACTGGCGCCGCTATTTCCGTAATTAGTGAAAGTTTTTTTAATTCTGCTCTGCGCATGCATTACTCGCTGCAGACGCCGCGTAATGGACTCGAAAGTATTCAAACTGCAAATGGTGCCACTGTTGCTGTGAAAGGTTTTGTGACGTTTCCTCTCACCATTGGTAATGAGCATTATGAATGTCAGGCCTCAGTTGTCTCTGGCCTAGCTTACAATGTTGTGTTAGGTCGTGACTTTCTGCATAAAACCCATGCTGTTATTGATGTTCCTGGCCATATTGTAACATTTACGAATGATAACACTGTCTCATTTATAACTGGCAATACACCTCCATTGCTTTGCTCTGTCGCAGTTTTTTCTTCATTCGTCATTGAACCTCGTTCTGAAGCTATTATTCCTGTGCAGCTTTTGCAGTCGCACAGTAGTTCTGTCGCAGGCCTCGTCGAAGGTAATGAGAAATTAACCTCTCGTTATCGCCTCCTCCCAGCAGCTTCTATTTCATGCCCAACTAGTGAAGGAAATGTCTCGTTTCGTTTGTTAAATCCTTCTGATGAACCAGTGCTTCTTCATAAAGGAACAGTCATCGGCACGTTTTCTGAACTTTTGCACACTGACATCTTTCCTTTAAAAAGTAGTGTCTCAGCTATGGATTCTGCTCCACAACATCACAGCCTCCTTTCCGAACTTGAGTCTATTAAGAATGTCGATCTTTCAGAGGCCCAGAATGCAGCTCTCTCACAATTACTTTTATCGTATAAAGATATTTTCGCCTCATCTAGCCTTGATCTCGGCCATACTTCCATCATCGAACACGAAATTTACACAGGGGATGCTCGGCCTATTAAGTCTTCACCTTATCGAGTCTCTCAATTGCAACGTGAAGAAATTGAAACACAGATTTCAAATATGCTATCTCAAAATGTGATTCAACCTTCTTCGAGCCCTTGGAGCTCTCCTGTAGTTTTAGTAAAGAAGAAAGACGGTACGACGAGATTTTGTGTCGACTATCGAAAATTAAATGTTGTCACTCGCAAAGACAGTTATCCTCTTCCTCGCATTGATGATGCCCTTGACGCTCTTTCTGGATCTCAGTTCTTTACAACGCTCGATCTGCAGTCGGGCTATCACCAAGTTGCCATGCATCCGTCTTCACGAGAAAAAACTGCCTTCGTTTCACATGCAGGATTGTTCGAATATAATGTAATGAGTTTTGGTTTAACAAACGCTCCACCGACTTTCCAACGACTGATGTCGAGAGTTCTTGCTGGCCTAGAATGGAAGGTTTGTCTCATCTATATAGACGATATTATCGTTTTTTCTTCTACTTTTGAAGAACATTTGCAAAGGCTGTCTCTCGTTTTCGATCGCATACGTCAGGCTAACTTGAAATTGAAACCAAGTAAGTGCCACTTTGCTCGCCATTCTGTGAAATTTCTTGGGTTTATTGTCTCTGCAAATGGTATTTCTGCTGACCCAGACAAGCTTGAAGTTGTAAACTCGTTTCCAGTGCCGTCCAATGTGAAGGATGTACGCAGTTTTCTTGGTCTCTGTAACTATTACAGACGTTTTGTCCATGATTTTGCACGCATAGCTTCACCTATAAATCAGCTAACAAGAAAGGACGTCAAGTTTGTGTGGAGTGCTGAATGTCAACACGCTTTCAACATACTAAAGCAGAGTTTGTGCTCCAATCCTGTTTTAGCTTATCCCGTTTTTAGTGAGCCTTTTCACCTGTATACTGATGCCAGCAACTCGGCTCTTGGGTATATTCTCGGCCAACGAGTTGCGGGTGTGGAGTATGTCGTGGCCTATGGTGGGCGTGAGCTGAATAATGCTGAAAAACGCTATAGCACCACGGAACGTGAAGCTCTTGCTGTAGTGGATGGAATTAAACGGTATCAACCTTATCTTCATGGCCGTAAATTTTTTGTCCATACAGACCACAGTAGCCTTTCATGGCTCATGAATGTGAAGGATCCTACAGGTCGGCTTGCTCGCTGGGCGTTGCAGCTGCAGCAGTACGATTTTGACATTGTTTATCGCCCTGGACCTTCCAACAACAACGCAGATGTGCTTTCACGACGATCTTATTCCTCAACCACTGTTTCTGGTCTTTCTCCGCCTATGGCTTCTATTAGGCACCCATGTCCTGCTCCTCCACAGCTCACCAAATTACAACGCGAAGATCGTGACCTTTTCGCCATTATTGAGTACCTCGAGTGTTCTCTCTTGCCAGATGATAACAATAAAGCGCGTACTCTGCTACTGACTGTCGACTCGTACTATCTGGACGAAAATGGGGTTTTATGTCATTTATGGACACCTAGTAAACGACATGTTCAGTCTTTATGTTCTCAGGTGGTAATTCCTGCAAGCCTTCGCCGAGAGATTCTTATTGCTTGTCACGATGAACCTACTGCTGGTCATTTAAGCGTTTTTAAAACGTATGAGAAAATTCGTTCTCGTTATTATTGGCACGGCATGTATAAAGACGTTGAACATTGGTGTACTTCATGTATTGATTGTTCGATGAAGAAGGTGCCTAGGGGTAAGAAGAAGGCACCCTTGCTGCCTATTCCTGTCGAAGGAGCCTTTGATCGAGTAGCCATGGACGTCTTAGGCCCGTTTCCCGTTACAAACGACGGCAACCGTTATATTGTGTTTTTTTCTGATTATTACACACGGTGGCCTGAAGCTTTTGCTTTGCCTTCTACTGAAGCGTCTATGATTGCTAACTTGCTTGTGGACAAGATTCTCGCTCGCCATGGTGCTCCGAAAACGCTTTTATCAGATCGGGGTTCGAATTTTCTTGCATCTATCGTTACAGAGGTCTGCAAATTGCTCAACACTCGCCAACTTCGGACTACCTCGTATCATCCGCAAACGGACGGACTAGTCGAAAGGTTTAATGGTACCCTTGCGGAAGCGTTGTCGATGTATGTCAGCTCAAATCAGAGGGATTGGGACCGCCACCAGCCATTGGTGCTTTTCGCTTACCGTGTCTCGCCTCACGCTACGACCCACGAATCGCCGTTTTATCTTTTATATGGGCGAGAGCCTCGTCTGCCAATTGATGCGTCTCTTATTTTGCCTTCGACAGCAAAACTCTCGTCCTCCGTTGCAGAACACCGTGCTCGCATTGTCGAAAACCTGGAAAACGCCCGTCGCATAGTTAAGACAAATACAGAGTTGGCTCAACAGCGCATGAAACACTACTACGATCAGAACAGTGCGCCAGTCTCCTTTGCTATCGGATCCAAAGTCTGGGTGTACACCCCAAAAACGAGAAAGGGTCTTTCCAAAAAGTTAGCCCATAACTACCACGGACCATATCGCGTTGTCAAGAAGTTATCGCCTGTTCATTTTCGTTTAAGGACACTCGACAACCGTCCAGTTAGTGTTCCAGTGCACGCAAACCGCATGAAGCTGTACGTCGATCCGTCGGACCGTCCAACCGCTGCTCCTCCGCAATGTGACACGTTCGTTGATCTCAGTGATGTGGATTTACCGCCAGACAGTTTTCTACCAGAACCTAACCCGATAGCAAAAAGTGACTCGTCTGTAGATGAGCCCTCTATCACTCGTCCCGAGGATTACTGTACACCACAGGAGATTTTACCAGTTTGACGCGTTTTCGAGCCGGGAGGCTCGATTTCAAAGGGGGAGGTTGTGTTGTGCACCAGATCGAACGAACCATTGTAGGGTATAATTTAAATATTTGGCAAACACTTTATTTCCGCTGTTAATTATCTAGGTTTCTTTTGGTTGTAGGTCTTACGTGTTTTTAGCTGATTGGTTGTTATTAATACTTGTAAAATGCTTGTATATATAAATACGCTGTAGTAGTTTTAAGAATTAGGCTTTTTGGGAGAAGCATCTTGCTGTTCGTTCTAAGTGCTGACGAAAGAAGTCGTTGTCTCTCTGCTCCTTTCTGCCACAAGTCGAGTTGAAAAGGGCCGTGAGTTATTTTATATATACTTAGTTGCACTGTAGTTAAAGTGTAATATAACAATACATTACGAGCAAGAAATCATAATCTTGTTCTTGGTCTTTGGGCTGAGTGTCTTTTTTTAAGTAGTTCATACAGCAAACTAACTTGAGATGGTTTTTTGAAGCTGAACCTGTATACCGAGTCCATCTTACTTCAAAATAGCACGACAATATCATAAAGCATAATTGATTTTCTCCACATGAACTGAATCTTTGATTGTGGATTTCTTAATTATTTTTATTGTCCATTAAACATTTCTTGTAGCAATTTACTTATAAAAAATAAGTGCAATACATAAGGCTTAGATTGGGCATTCACTTCGCAATGAAAAACGTTCCTAATTCTATCTTAAGCGTTTCGATTGGTATTTTATGCTACACTTTTATGAAAATACACTATTTAAGAATCCACACTTTCTACAATTACAGCTCCACAATTTCAATTTACAACTCCACAAAGTGAGTCAGATCCATGCTTATTTTAGGCCCTGTAGAAGTAGGCTTAATTTCAACAATTTTCTTTCCAGTCGAACCCCAACCATAGTGGGTACTCATGGCACTAAACTTGATTCTAGCCCCCCCCCCCCCCCTCCAGTTTGAAGTTTGTGGCGCCAACTCTGTTATTGTGACATTACTATTCATGCTATTTCGTCCAACTGCCCCTTTTTTCACCAACAGCAATAAACTGTTTCCTGGAAAAACTAAAATGGGTCCCTTTAAGGTTTTTTATCACCGGCCCTCTTCTAGGAGCCACAACGCCACTGTAATACGGTACAATTGTTGCAAAAAGGTTCCAGAGTGAGTGAAAAAATTGATTTTTTTGCCCGGCAAAGATCCTTAATGTGCCAATGCAAACATTTTATTTTTTTTTGGGGGGGGGGGGGTAACTGCAGCCATGCACACCCTTTTGCGACGCCTCTGGAGCCAAAGAAGACGACCTAAAATTAGATATTGTAAAATACTTCTAGCACATGTCTGTGGGTCCGTTCCGGTTGTACCCTCCACACAAGAGACTTGGACTTTAAGTTTTAGTACTTGTATGTTTTGAATTTCTTTGGTTGTTCCGAAAGAATAAGTTGAACAACACAAAGATAAATATTTCTTCCGGTGTCCTTAGATTCCCCTCAAAAGTCCAAATTCATTGCCGCAGTTCTAAAAAGAGAATGAATTCCCTATTTTTACCCAAGTACGGGGCCCTTTGGCTATTCCTGGACATATTCTTTATATATTTTCATTATTTTTATCTGCAAAGATTCGGTCCATGTTGTATGCGAGTCGGGTCAACTTGTTGTGACACCTTTTTAAAAAATGTTATTTTAGGAGCAGCAATGGAACATTTGACAATTTCGAAATACTTTGCTTTGGTAATTTTGAAACATGAAATAATTGGAAGATATCATCATGAAATATGAAATAACGCATCCCTACTTATAAAAATCTGGAATTCACTCCCGGAATAAATAAAGACAGCACAAAATACAATTTAAGAATTTGATCAAAACTTGGTTCCTTGAAAACAAGTGCGCATGCTCGTTTTGTAGCGAATGAACTGTCTCGGTCAGATTTTGTCGAATTAGACAATCGAATTCGACAGAATTTGACCGTGTAAAAGGAGAAATCGAATGTCGAAAGCCATCATCAGATTGTCGAATTCGATTTTTTAAGAATCGAACGTGTTCTATTCCATTCGATAAATCGAAAGGTGAATGAATGACATTCTTGCTCGCCCACGCTGCTACGTCACCCGAATTACCATGTTCTGTATTGTTCAGTCTGTTTACAATCATTTTAAAGATATAATGGAGTGAACGCAGCCAAAGTTCAGCATAAAGGAAGAAACATAATTATTTATGACTCTTATCTTTTTCGACAAAATCTGATCGTGTAAAAGGGGCATTCGATTCGACCAATCTGAAGCAAAACTAGATTCGACATAATCGAATTCGACAAAATCTGACCGTGTAAGAGCGGCTTTATGCAATCCTTGAAATTGCTTCATGTTAGTCTTAATTATTGTATATTCACTATTGTAAAACTAACGTTAAATACTCTACGCCACTGCATTTCGCTTATAACATCCGCATTCATTTAAGTCCTCTTGCATTACATCGGACTATTTACTTCCTTTCGTTGTCATCAAACAATGGATAATGACCGTTGCAAGTAGGTGTAGGGGAATTCCATAGTCAAAACATAACCATTCCTGTAGGCGAGGGGAGGTATCTTAGTTTTGAATCCGAAACGGGGGGTGTCCTACGACACTTGATTTTCAAGAGGAGGAGGAACTAAATTGTATGGTGTAACCGGACATTTATATTCTGTGATCATGACTACCAGCATTTTTCTCAGAATTTATCAAAAAGAATCTATTTACCAATTACCAGCTTGAAGTGTGCAAAGGTGAAATATAATAGTATATCGACAGAATAGAGATTATGGTATAGCGATTGCTTTCTATTGTGTGATAACATTAATCCTTGTTTTCCTACTTCCTCTTCAACGTAATTCCTGCGAAGTCCGTAACGTTTGACTGCACGTAAACAGATTTTTTGTAAAAATACCTAATTTTTTGCTGAGCCTCTATATTCTTAGTTTCTTTATTTTGTGCCCAATAAAAATCACTGGTACGACGCTGTTGCAATGTAGTGTTTAGACTCCACGGCCAGATACGTCTATTTCAAAACATAAAACCCTCGCATTTGTTTTGCTTTCCAAATACCTCAAGCAAGCAAAAACTCGAATCTTGATGAAGCTTGAACCTTGCGTCATCCCTTAAAGGGCCACTCCAGCCCAAAACTTTTTTTGCATAAATTGGTAGTTAGTCGAGGAAAAAAAGCTATCGTGAATTTTTTTTTCGAAAAGCTTAACTCGTTTTCCAGATATAGACGCTCAAAGTTGAGAATCACCGTAAAAATACGACAAAATTTTTTTCGGAAAAAGCACTTTGTGACGTGTGAAAGGGCTATTGTTTCAACATTCGGCGCTATTGTTATACGTTCGCACTGAAATTCGCACGACTCGGTAGAGGCTCGGAAGAGGCGATTCATGTCGGAATCTCGGTTGTCGTTTTATTTATTTTCCTTCATTGCGATTAATGTTCAGCGAAGGCTTCCAGCCAACATGGACTAGTAATTCGACAAATCAAAGATGGAAGAAGCTTCAACCTGAACTCATATCCCCATCTTGGCAACGCAGCAAGCTTTTCAATGTGGAATGCTTCACGAATTTTTAGATGTGAATGGATTTCTGACCGAAGGCATTTCTTATCGTCGTGTCATCTCAGGGATTTCCAGGGAGCTGAATAATAGAATTGATGTCTCACCGCAGTAGAAGAAGAACCCCATTCACAAGATGGAAACTTTCCCGTAAGTCACAATTCATCCTTATTATCATTTTACTATGTTGAATGTTAGGCGAAACTGCAGGGTGTAGAGGTTTGGAGGGGCTCTAAATACAGGTTTTCTAACAGCCAGTCTTGTGAACTGTCCCCCAAATGGTCAGAAATGTGGTAATATGAAAAGTACAACAGGGGCTCTCAAGCAAAATGTCACATAAAATATTACCAAAAGTAGAAGTTTGCTACTTTTTTGTACCAACAAGGGGGCCTGAGCCTCCTAGCACTACATCCTTGCCAATGATCTGTGCACTACACCTTTGCCTGAGGTATAGATGTGTAAAATTTCCCAGGGTTTGTCTCCTGAACCCTTCTTCTTCATGTTCTACCTTGTTCTGCCTTCAATTTTGGAGTTCTGCCTATTTCATCATAAAATTGATGCACAATTTCAAAATTTTGCCAGATCAATATCCAGGGCAAAAGATCTACTACCCAAAAAAAACATGGAATTTACACCCTTGGTTTTGGAAAAAAGATGTGTAATATCCTCATTCTAATGTTTTAAAGGCAGAATTGTTTATATTTGTTAAATTTACCTTTGCTATTCCAGCATTGATTCATATAAGCATGGCCTATATCATTTAAATTCATCTTTGTGTTACTTCAAGTTAATATCCTTAGATGGTATTTGCCATAGTAACAGTGGTTGCCCTTTCACCCCTAAATTTCTCTTTGATCCTTCTAAATATCTATACTCTTAATGCCCCTGAGTGTCCAAGTTTCTTTGATCATTTTATGTTTTAATATGACTCAAAAGTAAATTTCACTGGTATGTTAGTATTTATCCCTGTCAACCTTATTATTCTAGGCATAAAAAAGGTTACAAACTCTTTTATGGATCAGCAGAAAGGATCTTGCAAAAAATGCTAGATGAAGGTTGGAGATTACATGAATGATTACATAATTATCTGGCTACTGGCTTTGTGGGAGTGATAACTTGCCCCTCTCTTCCATTCAAGAGTTACCACAAAGACCTCAACACATTATTCTGTTTTTGTATTAACATTTTCACAAAGGAGACTATTTTTCTAAAATTATCAAAATTTTATATATATAATTTGGTCATATATAATGTTTGCAAATTATTTAAAGCTAGTAACAACATATAGGTATTTTCTAGAGGTTTTGCAATATATTATTGTTTCATGATACTTTTATAAGAACATTTCTCATGTGCAATAGAAATTACAAATTGCTAGCTAGTTCACTGGCCTGATTGTGTAATTCAATGTAGCCAAGTATTTAAATACATCAAACATGTATTTATTATTCATAAATATAGCAGGTTGAGATTCTGACAGCTTAAAGGAGCCGACAAGGCCCCTGTAATAGCTTAAAGGTTAAATACAAAAATTATATTTACAAAAGTATATTGAAAAAGTTGAATTATTATATAATCTCAAATCCCTTTTTTGTTTGCATAGAAACAAATTTATAATTTTTGAAAAAGTTGTTTGACTCATGACTAATGGTAGGTTTTTAGTCCTGTCTTGAAAGTTGTATACTTTCTTGTCCATGTCCTCATTTGTCCTGTTTTATTTCCAATAAGTCATGTTGATATGAAGCTCTTTATCCTAATGAATATGTTGTATCAATTCATACAGCTTTCATTCCCGGTATACTGGTTTTGTTTTCTTCTTTCCTCCCGAATTAATTGCGCGATGGTTTTTTAGCTGTTGCACTAAAGGAGGGGCTGATGAAAAAGCGCGAATCTTCTTTTTAAAATCAGGGAACTGGCCTGCCAATACAAATTGCTTCAAAAGCAACATTCCATGAAAGTCTGTCAACATCCTCATGTCTCTGTCTCGCTGGCCTACTTTGCCAATTTGACTTCTCTGTCAGAAAGATTCATGCGACAAAAAACTTCCATATTCGATCAGAGTATCAAGACTGATGAGCGATACTTCTCTCTTTATATCGATTCCAGATAAAAGTCTGGCCTTCTAACAAACATGCCGCTGCTAGGCCCTGTCTGCCATTTCGCTACGTTCTCGTTGACCCTTTGGACAGCCGATGATACTTGCCGCGAACTTACCGAGGCCGAAAATGCTTGTGACGTCAATCCGAAGATCTCCGATAACACGGTTGAAAAACAATTCAACTCAATGACCATTTTACAAACGCTAATAACTACAAAACGGTTAGAGATATGAAAAAAATAATAACAGATTCGTTTTCAGGAGGTCTGATTACATCGTGTTCTGAAATAAAAATTTTGGGCTGGAGTGGCCCTTTAATTATTCTTAAATTTCAACAATTTTGAGCCCTGATATTTTTATAGATTATATTCTTTAAAAAAAGTGTGCGTAAGGTGTTTGTGAATGCTTAATAAATGCCTCGTGATAAATGCTTGTAATGATGTAATCGATTTATGCTGATTAGCACAGCAGGCGTAGTATGCACAGCTTAGCGTTGAATGTTACTGACTGTACCCAATAAATGATACACAGGCGATTCAAATATAAGGAACCGTACGAGTCTATTGTTATCCATCTTTTTGACTGAAAAAAGAGCTTCTATTTTTATCATTTGATTTATTTGCTGCTTTTTTCAGTTATTTACTTGATAATATTCCTGATCCATATACTCGTTGAAATTACATGCCATTATCCTTCCAGGAGCCCTTTGCAAGCATTCTTAATATAAAACTGTTAAGGTTTTTTTATTTTTCCGATTCTTGCCATTTAGAGATTTTTAAAAGTTTTTGATTCAGAAAAAGAGAAGTAATTTTAGCTGCAGTGCCTGGTTGCATTTAGATTTGGTAAGAAGAGAGAACAATTTGGCAAAAACATGGAAAGATCAAGTGGATACAACATATGGCTATACAATATATAAAAACAATATATTAAATAACAACACTCTATGAATTTTTGCAAGGACAAGTGTAAAAATATTCCTAAAAAACAAAACTTCTGTGATAATTTTCAAACTGCAAATCTTTGCAAAGTTTTTTTGTGGGTTCGTCACTGGATGTACAAGCAAAGTTTCCCAATCTTTTAGATCCTTTACTAGTAAGATTTTAAACATAAAATAAAAAATAAAAATAAAAACACAAGATGCCCTTGAAAACCAGGCTTTGGGGCCTACACTATCAAAGATTTTCAAGTACATCATATCGATAAGAACAAGAAAGAAATTTCTTTAATCAGAACATCACAAGTAAATGGCAATAACAGAGCTGTTGATCACTTATAATCAAAGAAAGAACTTAAAACACAGCAACTGCTTTTTAAAGAGCTGATCAAAAATTGCTCTCCTCGATGAGAAAACGAGCAACTGGAAACCGTGCAGTTTTTAATAAAGAAATCTGAATAAAAAATTTGGGTAGTGGTTCTCATTAAGGTTCAAACGGATGAGTTCTCACTCACTAGAAAATTACAATTCACAATGGAAAAGCCATTTACTGGATAAAAACTCTAGAAAGTGTTGTGTTGCCTTCACGTTAAATGAAAGTTTGATATATTTTCAAAATAAAATTCCAAAGCAATAAGTATGAAATCTGCTATTTTCTGAAATACAACACATTCTTTACCTTAATTTCTTTTCTAATAAACCTGTGATAAAAAATTATCTTTATAAAAAAATCTCTAAGTTGAATATTTTTCTTGCAAAAAAGCTCAAGAGATTTTATCGATATTCACTTCTAAGGAGATTTGTTGGTAATTGGAAATTTATGAGCAACGTTTTGAGATAGTGTAAGCAGAAACTCCTGTAAGCTTAAAAATTTCTCCACTCCTTGTTCTGTCCAGTAAGGATTAGTAAATTATGTATTTGTCTTGAAAGAAGACTCCTGCTTTCTGGCTGATCGATAAATTCAAAGTTTAGCAACTGCCATAAAATAACCTAAACAGTTATAGGGTTTAGAAGTGTTCTTAATTTACAGATCAAAATCGTGCAATTTTAGGGTAAAGGTTTTTGTCACGTTTGTTAACGGATTCTCTTTGAGTAACCAGGCTATTCGTTTCCGGCTGCCTTAATGACATTTGACATGCATAAGTACAGCGAATCTAAAAATAACTTAGGCAAATTGATCAGAGCACGCGCACAAGAAAGGAATTGAAAACCGCCCACGTGAAACCACTGCGCGCTGCTCTAGGATTCCACTGATTCGCAAAAAGGCGGAAACTGTTCACGTGTTCTTCTCTGTGCGCAATTTGATTGGTCAACCGCTCGTAGTCGAGTGGCTGTTTACCTGTATCAAATGCCTTTAAGTAGAAACTGAAAATAACTGCATTGTATCCCTGTCAGTTTCAGATTTCATTTTCAGTTTAATTGAATCATTAATTCATTCTATATACAATTATATACAATTACAATATAATTGAATACACTACAGTAGCTCAAATTTGCTAATGAACATTACAAAACTGCCCTTAAAAAGGAGATTACATGATTGTGTATAGGATAGATTTATTAGACTATTAGATATAATAACAAACCAAATGAAATAATAAACCAGATGAAAGCAATAACCAGATGAACCTCGCAGGGGATTTTAATTCAGATAAAATATAGAAGTCCAGTTAGAGATCAAATAAGTGTCCAGTTAAAAGCGAAAAAGTGCAACTGAGACTACAACGCGAATAAAAATCGGAAGGGTCGTCCGCAATTTTGAGGCAAAATATTGGACTGTTTGTAGACCGTATGATATTTTTCAAGGAATTGAATTGATCGCCGCTAGTGGCCTGCCGAGTTCCAAACCTACTGTATGAACTGCAGAACTAAGAGTAAAATAGTTATGAAAGTACATGGGAGAGAATCTGATAATGGCTTTGAGCAAAAATGTCATAATTGCAACAAGTGCAGGAATTTCCATAGTAAAGGAAACCTCTACTTGGCGCCCAGTTTTGGCACAAGGCGAAGGCATGTCTTCCTGGCTGACTGTCAATCAATCTACATCTTCTGGTCTTCTAGGAAAAACATATCCTTTCTTGTCTGACAACTATTCATGTTACGAAGTTTCTTCATCAGCTTCAGCAAAATGTTTCCCTTCCGCATACTTTTTTCCCTTCCGCACACTTGTTCATGAAAAACCTTCTGCAGATAAAACCATAGTAGTACTGATCGACCACAAACCAAGCCAAATATAACAAAACCATAGTAGTACTGATCGACCACAAACCGAAGAGGCTGCTCGAATAAGATTCTTTTGAAGACACGTCGACATGTTTTTTTAGATTCTTTAGCCATTTTTTGTAATAATAGGTTAGAAAACTTTTTGGAAAGTTTACTCTTACGCAACATTGGATAGTATACTGTTGTGCACCAGATCGAACGAACCATTGTAGGGTATAACTTAAATATTTGGCAAACACTTTATTTCCGCTGTTAATTATCTATGTTTCTTTTGGTTGTAGGTCTTACGTGTTTTTAGCTGATTGGTTGTTATTAATAGTTGTAAAATGCTTGTATCTATAAATACGCTGTAGTAGTTTTAAGAATGAGGCTTTTTGGGAGAAGCATCTTGCTGTTCGTTCAAAGTACTGACAAAGGAAGTCGTTGTCTCTCTGTTCCTCTCTGCCACAAGTCGAGTTGAAAAGGGCCGTGAGTTATTTTATATATACTTGGTTGCACTGTAGTTAAAGTGTAGTATAACATATTGGTGACCACGACGTGACGGGTCGAGAATACTTATTGGCGTGCTGAAAAAAACCCGATAAACTTGCGTTTTATATTTTGGTGTCGAATATAGGTTTTATTGCATTTTTCATTGGCCGTTTTGACGTAGTCGCTGTATTTGCTCGGGTTTGATGCTTTTCATATGTTTTTGTATATAGTTTTCTTTTTCTTATTTCACTTGCCGTTTTGACGTATTCACTGGAATTGTTCGGGGTTGATGTTCTGGGTATGGTTTTTATTTCTTGTTTCTTTGGAAATTTTGACTTCTTCGCCGCATTGGTTATCTTGTATCGTTTTTATTATTACGTCGGATTTCCGTTAAAAGTGAAGATTGAACTGAACTTTCTAGAAAAAATTTCAGAATGCTGATATACTTATATGATATTGTCTAAAGATTGTTCAAGACAGACTTTAATTCCGCTCGTTTTCTTCTTGATAACTCGAAAACAAAATCCGTGGTTGCACTCATTTCGGCAAAACTTTGGAAATATTGTGAAATTGTTTAGTTATTCACGTAGTTAAAATGGAAGCAACGGTAGAAGAATTACAAAACCGTGTGTCTGCTATGCAGGCAGCCCTGGAGGGAAACGCCCAGTCGGGACTTTTTAAACAACCGCCTTTCAGTGGATTCCAAAATGAAGACGTAAATGAATGGGTTGTAAAATTTAATCGACTTGCCAGGTTCTATGGTTGGGGCAATGCAAAAAAATTAAGTGCACTTCCATTGCTGCTTAATGGCCCAGCTTTGGCATGGTTTCAGACGCTCTCAGACGAAACTGCAGGAACTTTCGATAGCTTAATTGAAGCTTTAATTGCAAGATTTAGCAACCAAAACATCCAGTTTTTGATACGGCAAGAACTTTATGCCCGAAAACAGCTCGAACATGAGCCTCTAGTAACCTACACTGAAGACATCATAAAAAAGTGTCAACGACTGAATCTAAATGAGTTAGAAATGATGAACATTTTCATAAACGGCCTAAGCGCAGAACTAAAGAACCATGTTGTTTTAAACCAGCCAAAAACTTTCACAGAGGCAGAAAACCTTGCCCGCCTCCGTGACGCTGTTTCAAAGTCTTTCGGCCCAACCGTCCCGCAAACCATTTCGCAAGACCAGCGTATTAAAGAACTTGAGGGCCAAGTTAATATATTGCTTGCGTTTGCTAGCAACAAGAGAACCGGCCAGTTAAACGCTTTAGATCAAATTGATTATGGTAACAACTTGGGTGGTGGTACATATGGTAATCATGTTGCAAATCAAAGCTCTTTTCAAAGTGACCTCCTGAATCTTAAAACAGAGCTAATTGCTGCAATTGATCAACGTTTTGTGTCTGGCAAACCTCAACCCATGAACAGGCTTCAACAAGGTGTAAGGGAAAGCTATGCAAGGGGGCGTAATTTACGTACCACCGATGGGCAACCTATTTGCAACAACTGCTATCGTGTGGGTCATGTGGCTCGATATTGTAGAAGTAATAATAGTGGTGTTTCTGGTAGAGAAAATGCAGTTCAAAATAATTCTCGCTTTCGGTCAACTCAAAACTTTCAGCAGGACAGATCCGGTACAAATTATTTAAACGAACAAGGGCCTTCTCGTTGGGGGAATTGAAGGAGGCCCAAACGGTTGAAAAGCAAATGAAGCCCCCGTTTTGTGAAAAAGCTGATTCATCTTTCGAACAATGGGTTAATAAACGAAATCGTTTGACTAGTGCCAAGTTTCAATTAGAAAAACCTTTAAATGACATTGATATCGAGCCAAGAAAGGGAACCTACGCAGTACCGTGCTTACTAAACGGGACATCATCAAGTGACGAATCTTCGATACTTGGAAATGTCTTAATTTGGGGATCAGTTGAAAATGAGCAAGTTAAATTACTCGTAGACACTGGCGCCGCTATTTCCGTAATTAGTGAAAGTTTTTTTAATTCTGCTCTGCGCATGCATTACTCGCTGCAGACGCCGCGTAATGGACTCGAAAGTATTCAAACTGCAAATGGTGCCACTGTTGCTGTGAAAGGTTTTGTGACGTTTCCTCTCACCATTGGTAATGAGCATTATGAATGTCAGGCCTCAGTTGTCTCTGGCCTAGCTTACAATGTTGTGTTAGGTCGTGACTTTCTGCATAAAACCCATGCTGTTATTGATGTTCCTGGCCATATTGTAACATTTAAGAATGATAACACTGTCTCATTTATAACTGGCAATACACCTCCATTGCTTTGCTCTGTCGCAGTTTTTTCTTCATTCGTCATTGAACCTCGTTCTGAAGCTATTATTCCTGTGCAGCTTTTGCAGTCGCACAGTAGTTCTGTCGCAGGCCTCGTCGAAGGTAATGAGAAATTAACCTCTCGTTATCGCCTCCTCCCAGCAGCTTCTATTTCGTGCCCAACTAGTGAAGGAAATGTCTCGTTTCGTTTGTTAAATCCTTCTGATGAACCAGTGCTTCTTCATAAAGGAACAGTCATCGGCACGTTTTCTGAACTTTTGCACACTGACATCGTTCCTTTAAAAAGTAGTGTCTCAGCTATGGATTCTGCTCCACAACATCACAGCCTCCTTTCCGAACTTGAGTCTATTAAGAATGTCGATCTTTCAGAGGCCCAGAATGCAGCTCTCTCACAATTACTTTTATCGTATAAAGATATTTTCGCCTCATCTAGCCTTGATCTCGGCCATACTTCCATCATCGAACACGAAATTTACACAGGGGATGCTCGGCCTATTAAGTCTTCACCTTATCGAGTCTCTCAATTGCAACGTGAAGAAATTGAAACACAGATTTCAAATATGCTATCTCAAAATGTGATTCAACCTTCTTCGAGCCCTTGGAGCTCTCCTGTAGTTTTAGTAAAGAAGAAAGACGGTACGACGAGATTTTGTGTCGACTATCGAAAATTAAATGCTGTCACTCGCAAAGACAGTTATCCTCTTCCTCGCATTGATGATGCCCTTGACGCTCTTTCTGGATCTCAGTTCTTTACAACGCTCGATCTGCAGTCGGGCTATCACCAAGTTGCCATGCATCCGTCTTCACGAGAAAAAACCGCCTTCGTTTCACATGCAGGATTGTTCGAATATAATGTAATGAGTTTTGGTTTAACAAACGCTCCACCGACTTTCCAACGACTGATGTCGAGAGTTCTTGCTGGCCTAGAATGGAAGGTTTGTCTCATCTATATAGACGATATTATCGTTTTTTCTTCTACTTTTGAAGAACATTTGCAAAGGCTGTCTCTCGTTTTCGATCGCATACGTCAGGCTAACTTGAAATTGAAACCAAGTAAGTGCCACTTTGCTCGCCATTCTGTGAAATTTCTTGGGTTTATTGTCTCTGCAAATGGTATTTCTGCTGACCCAGACAAGCTTGAAGTTGTAAACTCGTTTCCAGTGCCGTCCAATGTGAAGGATGTACGCAGTTTTCTTGGTCTCTGTAACTATTACAGACGTTTTGTCCATGATTTTGCACGCATAGCTTCACCTATAAATCAGCTAACAAGAAAGGACGTCAAGTTTGTGTGGAGTGCTGAATGTCAACACGCTTTCAACCTACTTAAGCAGAGTTTGTGCTCCAATCCTGTTATACTACACTTTAACTACAGTGCAACCAAGTATATATAAAATAACTCACGGCCCTTTTCAACTCGACTTGTGGCAGAGAGGAACAGAGAGACAACGACTTCCTTTGTCAGTACTTTGAACGAACAGCAATTCGTCTTTCGAACAATGGGTTAATAAACGAAATCGTTTGACTAGTGCCAAGTTTCAATTAGAAAAACCTCTAAATGACATTGATATCGAGCCAAGAAAGGGAACCTACGCAGTACCGTGCTTACTAAACGGGACATCATCAAGTGACGAATCTTCAATACTTGGAAATGTCTTAATTTGGGGATCAGTTGAAAATGAGCAAGTTAAATTACTCGTAGACACTGGCGCCGCTATTTCCGTAATTAGTGAAAGTTTTTTTAATTCTGCTCTGCGCATGCATTACTCGCTGCAGACGCCGCGTAATGGACTCGAAAGTATTCAAACTGCAAATGGTGCCACTGTTGCTGTGAAAGGTTTTGTGACGTTTCCTCTCACCATTGGTAATGAGCATTATGAATGTCAGGCCTCAGTTGTCTCTGGCCTAGCTTACAATGTTGTGTTAGGTCGTGACTTTCTGCATAAAACCCATGCTGTTATTGATGTTCCTGGCCATATTGTAACATTTAAGAATGATAACACTGTCTCATTTATAACTGGCAATACACCTCCATTGCTTTGCTCTGTCGCAGTTTTTTCTTCATTCGTCATTGAACCTCGTTCTGAAGCTATTATTCCTGTGCAGCTTTTGCAGTCGCACAGTAGTTCTGTCGCAGGCCTCGTCGAAGGTAATGAGAAATTAACCTCTCGTTATCGCCTCCTCCCAGCAGCTTCCATTTCGTGCCCAACTAGTGAAGGAAATGTCTCGTTTCGTTTTTTAAATCCTTCTGATGAACCAGTGCTTCTTCATAAAGGAACAGTCATCGGCACGTTTTCTGAACTTTTGCACACTGACATCGTTCCTTTAAAAAGTAGTGTCTCAGCTATGGATTCTGCTCCACAACATCACAGCCTCCTTTCCGAACTTGAGTCTATTAAGAATGTCGATCTTTCAGAGGCCCAGAATGCAGCTCTCTCACAATTACTTTTATCGTTTAAAGATATTTTCGCCTCATCTAGCCTTGATCTCGGCCATACTTCCATCATCGAACACAAAATTTACACAGGGGATGCTCGGCCTATTAAGTCTTCACCTTATCGAGTCTCTCAATTGCAACGTGAAGAAATTGAAACACAGATTTCAAATATGCTATCTCAAAATGTGATTCAACCTTCTTCGAGCCCTTGGAGCTCTCCTGTAGTTTTAGTAAAGAAGAAAGACGGTACGACGAGATTTTGTGTCGACTATCGAAAATTAAATGCTGTCACTCGCAAAGACAGTTATCCTCTTCCTCGCATTGATGATGCCCTTGACGCTCTTTCTGGATCTCAGTTCTTTACAACGCTCGATCTGCAGTCGGGCTATCACCAAGTTGCCATGCATCCGTCTTCGCGAGAAAAAACTGCCTTCGTTTCACATGCAGGATTGTTCGAATATAATGTAATGAGTTTTGGTTTAACAAACGCTCCACCGACTTTCCAACGACTGATGTCGAGAGTTCTTGCTGGCCTAGAATGGAAGGTTTGTCTCATCTATATAGACGATATTATCGTTTTTTCTTCTACTTTTGAAGAACATTTGCAAAGGCTGTCTCTCGTTTTCGATCGCATACGTCAGGCTAACTTGAAATTGAAACCAAGTAAGTGCCACTTTGCTCGCCATTCTGTGAAATTTCTTGGGTTTATTGTCTCTGCAAATGGTATTTCTGCTGACCCAGACAAGCTTGAAGTTGTAAACTCGTTTCCAGTGCCGTCCAATGTGAAGGATGTACGCAGTTTTCTTGGTCTCTGTAACTATTACAGACGTTTTGTCCATGATTTTGCACGCATAGCTTCACCTATAAATCAGCTAACAAGAAAGGACGTCAAGTTTGTGTGGAGTGCTGAATGTCAACACGCTTTCAACATACTAAAGCAGAGTTTGTGCTCCAATCCTGTTTTAGCTTATCCCGTTTTTAGTGAGCCTTTTCACCTGTATACTGATGCCAGCAACTCGGCTCTTGGGTATATTCTCGGCCAACGAGTTGCGGGTGTGGAGTATGTCGTGGCCTATGGTGGGCGTGAGCTGAATAATGCTGAAAAACGCTATAGCACCACGGAACGTGAAGCTCTTGCTGTAGTGGATGGAATTAAACGGTATCAACCTTATCTTCATGGCCGTAAATTTTTTGTCCATACAGACCACAGTAGCCTCTCATGGCTCATGAATGTGAAGGATCCTACAGGTCGGCTTGCTCGCTGGGCGTTGCAGCTGCAGCAGTACGATTTTGACATTGTTTATCGCCCTGGACCTTCCAACAACAACGCAGATGCGCTTTCACGACGATCTTATTCCTCAACCACTGTTTCTGGTCTTTCTCCGCCTATGGCTTCTATTAGGCACCCATGTCCTGCTCCTCCACAGCTCACCAAATTACAACGCGAAGATCGTGACCTTTTCGCCATTATTGAGTACCTCGAGTGTTCTCTCTTGCCAGATGATAACAATAAAGCGCGTACTCTGCTACTGACTGTCGACTCGTACTATCTGGACGAAAATGGGGTTTTATGTCATTTATGGACACCTAGTAAACGACATGTTCAGTCTTTATGTTCTCAGGTGGTAATTCCTGCAAGCCTTCGCCGAGAGATTCTTATTGCTTGTCACGATGAACCTACTGCTGGTCATTTAAGCGTTTTTAAAACGTATGAGAAAATTCGTTCTCGTTATTATTGGCACGGCATGTATAAAGACGTTGAACATTGGTGTACTTCATGTATTGATTGTTCGATGAAGAAGGTGCCTAGGGGTAAGAAGAAGGCACCCTTGCTGCCTATTCCTGTCGAAGGAGCCTTTGATCGAGTAGCCATGGACGTCTTAGGCCCGTTTCCCGTTACAAACGACGGCAACCGTTATATTGTGGTTTTTTCTGATTATTACACACGGTGGCCTGAAGCTTTTGCTTTGCCTTCTACTGAAGCGTCTATGATTGCTAACTTGCTTGTGGACAAGATTCTCGCTCGCCATGGTGCTCCGAAAACGCTTTTATCAGATCGGGGTTCGAATTTTCTTGCATCTATCGTTACAGAGGTCTGCAAATTGCTCAACACTCGCCAACTTCGGACTACCTCGTATCATCCGCAAACGGACGGACTAGTCGAAAGGTTTAATGGTACCCTTGCGGAAGCGTTGTCGATGTATGTCAGCTCAAATCAGAGGGATTGGGACCGCCACCTGCCATTGGTGCTTTTCGCTTACCGTGTCTCGCCTCACGCTACGACCCACGAATCGCCGTTTTATCTTTTATATGGTCGAGAGCCTCGTCTGCCAATTGATGCGTCTCTTATTTTGCCTTCGACAGCAAAACTCTCGTCCTTCGTTGCAGAACACCGTGCTCGCATTGTCGAAAATCTGGAAAACGCCCATCGCATAGTTAAGACAAATACAGAGTTGGCTCAACAGCGCATGAAACACTACTACGATCAGAACAGTGCGCCAGTCTCCTTTGATATCGGATCCAAAGTCTGGGTGTACACCCCAAAAATGAGAAAGGGTCTTTCTAAAAAGTTAGCCCATAACTACCACGGACCATATCGCGTTGTCAAGAAGTTATCGCCCGTTCACTTTCGTTTAAGGACACTCGACAACCGTCCAGTTAGTGTTCCAGTGCACGCAAACCGCATGAAGCTGTACGTCGATCCGTCGGACCGTCCAACCGCTGCTCCTCCGCAATGTGACACGTTCGTTGATCTCAGTGATGTGGATTTACCGCCAGACAGTTTTCTAACAGAACCTAACCCGATAGCAAAGAGTGACTCGTCTGTAGATGAGCCCTCTATCACTCGTCCCGAGGATTACTGTACACCACAGGAGATTTTACCAGTTTGACGCGTTTTCGAGCCGGGAGGCTCGATTTCAAAGGGGGAGGTTGTGTTGTGCACCAGATCGAACGAACCATTGTAGGGTATAACTTAAATATTTGGCAAACACTTTATTTCCGCTGTTAATTATCTATGTTTCTTTTGGTTGTAGGTCTTACGTGTTTTTAGCTGATTGGTTGTTATTAATAGTTGTAAAATGCTTGTATCTATAAATACGCTGTAGTAGTTTTAAGAATGAGGCTTTTTGGGAGAAGCATCTTGCTGTTCGTTCAAAGTACTGACAAAGGAAGTCGTTGTCTCTCTGTTCCTCTCTGCCACAAGTCGAGTTGAAAAGGGCCGTGAGTTATTTTATATATACTTGGTTGCACTGTAGTTAAAGTGTAGTATAACAATACTCCTAAGTAGTAGCAGTTCTTCTTCACTGGGAACCTTTTTTGTTCATTTTCTAGGTGTTTTCTTGATGTTTAATTTATCCCAAGCTAATTTTGTCTATTTTTTAGCTATTGAAATCTTCTCTGAACCAGACAGTTATAAAATATCAGTAAAAATAAGCAAATATTTTCTCAAAGGGGTGTTTTCCTGCTTTCTAGAGGGCGTGGCTTAAAAATCTTTTTGGTAACGCCCTTTTCAGCCCTCTCACATTAGAACTGGTGCGCGGTCCCAGAAGCTGTCCCACCTATCGTTGTTTGAAATGCCCTTTTCCTTGGTGAAGATCTTCGAACAACACTCGGGTCTTGTTGATTATCCTGTGCAGTTAGCCAAAAAGTAGGGTTTGGGTTTTTAGCCATAGGATTTACATCAGAAGACAGACCACCCCAGCTTTCCCAGAAGTCGATTTTCTAATTTCTCAAAATCCGTTGAAAAACCTTTAGGGGGTGGAGTTTGGCTGATCAGATCGATTTCAATTTTTGCACTGGCAAAAAAGCCACCGTTACGAAAAATGCTGCTTGAAAATGTTGCTTTTCCAAATATTTCAAAATAGGTAAAAAAATACTAAAACAAGAGAGTCTGAAAGGCGTGGCCGAAAAAATTTGTTTTGTCCACCCCAGCTTTTTCGAGCTGGCGACGCCACTGACAGCATCGATCGTGTCTTCCCATGCTACTGTAAATTAGAGCTACACTAGGAATATATAACAGCTTGTATCTGTATGATAAAACTTAAAACGATGCAATATATTATAACTAACGGACAAAGTTTTTCTCTACAAATCAACAGGAGCGAGCTCTTCGAACATTTCACAACAACTAATCATTAATAAATAGCTATCGTGGCTAGACAATGGAGAATAATAGGCGAAATTCAATGAATAATTATGTACAAGATAATAGACAGTGTAATTAAGTATCGATAAGTGAATGGCATGATGTTAGAATAGCGTGATTGTGAAATTACGGCTTTGATGTATTGAAAATCACCATTGCTACGATTGACGGCCATAGAGTCCAAAGGTCAGTTTGCTACTCAGATTTAATGGCGGACGTTACCCGGGAATGGTTTATTCACCTTTTCTCATTCAGTCTGCAGATTTTTTTGTCTGCAAAATTGGTTGAAACAGCCTGCAAATTTCATCTCAATGCCCATTTCAGAATGATATCGGGTGTGGCCTTGCTCGAACTCCCTTAACTTTGCTCACGCCAAGGAAATCAAACCAATCTGATTAACTTTTTAGCACCTCATGGAGCAAATTTGCTTCAACTGGAGCAAAATCTAGTGATCTGGCTGGTTGATGAGTTAAGAGACGCGAAAAGGGTTGAGGGTTGCGAGGAGGGTTGCGAGGAGGTTTGCAAAGAGGGTTGCGAGGAGGGTTGCGTTGCGAGGAGGGTTGAAAGGAGGGTTGCGAGGAGGGTTGCGAGGAGGTTTGCAAAGAGGGTTGCGAGGAGGGTTGCGAGGAGGGTTGCGAGGGGGTTTGCAAGGATTGTTGCAAGAAGGGTTGCGAGGAGGGTTGAAAGGAGGGTTGCGATGAGGGTTGCGAGGAGGGTTGCAAGGAGGTTTGCAAGAAGGTTGCGAGGAGGTTTGCAAGGATTGTTGCAAGGAGGGTTGCGAGGATTGTTGCGAAGAGAGTTGCAACGAGGGTTGCGAGGAGGGTTGCGAGGAGGGTTGCGAGGAGGGTTGCGAGGAGGGTTGCGAGGAGGGTTGCGAGGAGGTTTGCGAGGAGGGTTGCGAGGAGGGTTGAGATGAGTTCCCAAGAAAAGGATGCGAGACCATTAAGTAAAAAATTGTTACTTTGAACTCTTAGTGGCGAATCAAAGTAAAAAAAGCAAGGCTGAAGAAAAAAGTCGCCTTTGCCCAGATTTTCGGATAATATTTGAAGTATGTTTGTATGTATCATGACTATTTAGCCCATAACGTCATTAGTGAAAAACAAGAACGTTATGTTCATTATGTTATTTTCCAAATAATAAAAAAATCCTATTTCGCTCCTTTTTATGAAATATAGATTTCCGAAGTAGGAGCAAAATACCCCCCCCCCCCGTATGAATTTTTCTATCTATGCCCCTGAATGTTACCTATTAATTTTAAAAGCCCTTTCCGGACCACTTGATGAGTTTTTTCAAGGCAAAAGCTTCGATAACATACTCAAGTCAATAGTTCTAGCGACATCAGTTTCAATACTGGACACAGTCAGTCGTCCTTGGATGCTGTACACAGTCAATCGAACTTTCAGCTGAGGCCACTGTGACTGTGAGGGTGCAAAAAATTCTCAATGAAGCACAATGTTTTCAGAAATCTCTTTAAAATTGAATTCCACTTTTTATACAAAGCATTACCTGTATGACGATATCCCCTTATTGGCGCTAATGAAGTCAGCGTTTGACTGCGTTAGCTTATCTATAAATGCAAAGTATTTTTTTGAAATAATGCATAGGGATTAATTCTATCAAGATCTGAGAACAATCGAAATTTTCTTGACGTCATTAGCATCTACTGCAAATTGCGCACGTCATTGGGTTATAACAATCCATGACATTAACTGAGTTTGTCGAAAGCCAATTTTAGGGATCTTATAATTCATTTGCTTGGAAGTTTCGTTGCAACATTTGTTCAAAATGTGTGGGTACCTTCGTTTTAAATTAAGTCGAGTTCAAGTTGATTGCCATTATGGATTTTTGTTGTGATCATCAATGCTTCCCAAGGAGCGAAATACTCTATGTAAACCCGTACACCTTTGATGGTTATCCTATCGTTACACCAGAAGGTCTCTGGAAATCCTTTTGTGTTCGTGGAAATCTTTTACGTTATTTGCAAGAGTGAGTTGCCCCTTCAGTGTTTTCAGTGAACTTTAAGCGTAAATGAAACAATAAATTGAAGGAAATAAAGGTGAAAGCGCTGTTAAATCAAATACATTTTGCATCTCTTGGTCTTGGTAAAAGTTTATTGCTTTATAGCTGTTCGTTGATATCTAGGATTGAAGAGTCAAAAGTTCCAAAAATAATTTAATGGCGTTATCCTTTTAGGGTTTTGAGAAAGGTTGTTCTTGGTTTTGGAAGTTCCGCTTTCATAGTTTCTTGGTAGATCAAGTTACTTGATGTCACTTTTCTTCCTTATTCCTAATACTGAGGTTCTTCCTTAGAAACAATAAAATAAAAGAGTCACTCGTGCAAATCCTCGTAGAAAAACATTGCTTCATCCAGGGGGACTAGACCACGCATGTCTACATGTATTTATGCAGCAACAGAGCAAATTTCTCTCTATCTTTCGAAGGCAGAGATGCATTCATATCATCAAAGACTACGCAAAGAATAGAAGGTAGGTTCACAGTCAAAGTATCAAAACCTTTTCGAGTTTGAAGCATACCTCTTTCTATCGATATGATATTTACATGTTGCTTATGGTATACGGGAAATTTGGAAAAAAACCAAACTTAGTTGTTAGTTGAACAACAAGATGTTAGTTGATTGTTTTTCAATCCGAGTTTCAAGGTACAGCAATCCACCTAATGTGTAAAAAGAAGATTTTATTGTATTTATGTAGAGAAGCGCTAGCGTAGCCCATACAAGGGCATTGAAGATTGTGCTTTATCAGAAGTATCGAGAAATTAGTTCCAAAACTGATCGTTAATATTTAACCGAGGGTGCTTTTTGAGTATGGCCACAAAAAATACCACAGAGACATATTTGTGGTCCAAAAGGCAAAAAGCAAGCAAAAGTCGATGTTTTGTAAATGCCAGTAGAGCCTTGAGTTATTGCCAGTCAATAATCTCTTGATATGCATGGGGAAATGCTTTGCGGTAGAATTTACCGTATATAAACTTTGTACAAATTCATTGAGACAATCAGAGGATGGATTTATATTCAGCAGCTTTTAAAGCTATATCTGTAATCCTACTGAAATCCACGCAAAAGATAGCTTCTCCGATTCAGATTCACGTTCTCGAGTAGGTCGAAGCAGGCCCGTCGGAACCAGGGGGGGGGGGGGTGCTGGGGGATGGGGGCTCGAGTCCCCCAATAATTGTCAAACTGTATTATATTTCCTTGGAAACAGTGTACTGAGTGAGAAGAAATACAATGGACAGCCCCAAAATATGAATTTCGTTCCGACGGCACAGGGTCGAAGGTTCGAGAAATTGCCCAGTCGTCTAGAAGTATTTCACTTTTAGGGCCTTCTTTGAACTTTCCCCCAGGCACACAATTTCACTGCCCAAAAATTAATTTGAATATCCAACACTATGCGCTGTGCTTTTCTACTTTTCATTTGTTTCTCAAAATACTACTTCTCCCACAGAGTCCAGAAATGTTGTCAACCTAGAAACTCTTACTATAAAGCCCAGTTTAGAAATGGACATGATCAGGAAATTAGGGGTATTCAACTAGTCTTGATCCCTTCTACTTTTACAATTCAGTTTTCCGAAATATTTTTTTAAAAAATGTAGCTTCTTCTCTGTTAAGGATATTTTTGAGACAGGTGGAAACTTACATCAATAGATCACAAAGGCGTGTCACAATTTTAATATATAAATTTCAAAAAGTTAGTGAATTAATTTGGGCGCAGCAATATGACGTCATAATATGGGTCAAGGAGTAGAGTACGAAAGTGTGACGTCATCATTGGGCGAGATATGGCTAATGAAGATTTCAAGTTTGCTAACGGATTACTTAGTTATGTTATGAAGTTATGAACCAAGATCAAATTACAGGTTTTCTTTCAGGTTCCGGGATCAAAATTAAAAATTATAGACATAGATTTATATGACGTCATCACATCGGTACTCTACTATTTAGCCTGCGTGCAGACTTTACACCCCGTTGCGCCCTGGCTCTCCTTCGCAACGGAAAGTAAAGTTTGCACGCAGGCTAGGAAGAAGTTACCCTGGGTACCAGACTCACTATGTAAAATAATAGAGAGTCTGGTCTAGTGCGCCCCATTCTCGTTCTGGTGAACTTACTTGAAAGAACTGAAGTCTATTTAACAGACTAGGCCTGTGAAACAAAACTGTCGGATAAATAACAAAGATACTCAGTAGTCAGAGGAGTTTTGGGAAATCTTCAAGCAAATGTATTTTATATAGTTTTGTAAAGTCGACATTATCAATACAGTCTGGTAATAGACTTTTCTGCCTCAAGATTCCAATCAAATCAGGTTTAAAACGCCATTTGTCAGCAAAAAACATGTGCGAAGCATCAAATTAAAGTCAGCACAATGCAGTTATTAAATGTTAATCATTATTAAATTTCGTATGCAACTTAAAATAAGTCTTTTGTAATTTTCCTCATAAATTGTGTGTACTTTCAAAGTCTACTTCCTCACTGTGAAGGCAGCGCGCTTGGACACCGCGGCGGTTAGAATCATCACGTTGGAAGTTCACCACAGCAAATATGGCCAACACGACAAGCGAAGCCCCGTATGCCGGGCGAAATATTAGCCATAACTGATTTACTTGTGTTTGTTGTTGTTTGTTCTCGGCGCCTTGCGGTGTTTCTTATTTACTGCATTTCACTACAAGGCCTGATTCTTTGCAATGAGAGGAACAGCCTGAAATATCAGAGACTTTCCAAAGCCAGTTGGCAATATGGCGAAGGTGTCTCTTCTCTCTACAAACAAGGCTTTCGTTTCAGAACATGCTGTTCTGTGTTTAGTTTCAGAACATGCGGAAAATATTCTTCGAGTACAGTTTTAACAGCATCTTCAAACTCAATCGTTACGGTCGCTAGCATTTATTTATGTTGTGTTCTGTTCAATGTTTTACACCAGAGCTAAGTTTATTGTTTCGCTGTGACCTTTGAACATACAGAAATCTGTACACTCGCTCCTGATTGATTAATATCAGCACACCAGAACGAGAATGGGGCGCACTAGACCAGACTCTCTATTTTATTTTATTATAGTGAGTCTGGTACCCAGGGTAGGAAGAAGTCTGCCGCGTTTTGAATATTGAGCTCATGAATTTTTGTTGCAGTAAATGAGAAATTAGGTCCCCTGAATGATGGCTTCATGTTAAAGATTGAAACGGGGTGCGAATTTTTGGAAGAGCTTTATTGCAATGTCTTTTTTATTTGTCCATTTTTGAACTTTTATTGAATGTCTTGCAAAGCACCAGAAAAAAGGTAGGAAAGTTGCCAAACGGTTATATTAGTCCAAATTAAATTTATGATAATCAATTACACGACTGTTTAAGAATTTACGTCGAACAAAGTACATACACCATTCGAAATTGTCGATTTTGTCTCTGTATTTTGAATCTTTGCCAAATAGAAAGTTTCATTCGGTATTCTAGATTTCCCCTGTTTCTTCCAGTGCTCTTCGTATTAAATCTTTCCTGAAACTCAACCCCCTCGCTTTTCCCAACCTCTTCCCATGTCATTTTTGCACCTGAGAGCGAATTACCGGTTGGAAATTTCATCTTGTGAGGCAACAATGACAGAGTTCAGAATTTTCGCATCACTTTTACAACGAATTGAGAGAATTTACAATAAAAATGGTTCAACTTGGCATCAACTAGTAATTAAATATCTAAAAGTAACTTTGAGCAGGTAAAACTAATGCATTCAGCTCTTTTAGGTTGTGGGGTCCAACAGCAATAATTCTAAAAATATTTTGTGACGTCATCTTTTTGACGAACTCTATTCAGCTCCATAGAAAACTAAGCAAATTATTTTATTATCTGCAATTTTCTATATCTTAATTGCGTTAGTGAAGGAACATTATAACAATATGAAATGTATGCATTTGAAACCAGGGTGATCAAGTCCTATGTGTCACGCAACATGGTATCGACAATGGCTCTTTTGTTTCCGTCTCAGATTCTTCTATTCATCTTTTGAATTCGTATGACGTATTGTGTGTTCTATAACTTGCAAATCTTCAAATCTTCCGAAAGTAAATTTAAAAAATTTCACATATCCTAATAGGTTTTGTCGTAGGAGTTGTTTCCAAGATTGGGCGTCTTTGTTTTGCTGCATACACAAATTTTGCTTTTTGACATAAAGAGTTAAGAAAGGAGCTTGTATATTATAGAGGCTTCTTTGCTAGTTGACCATGGGGCTTTCAAAACTTGAAATTTTCTGACACAGAAAGTCTTGAAATAATATTCGGAACTGTAACGTCATAAATTCTAATGTCAACGTCATGAAACTGTAACGTCATGAATTTTGACCGCATAACCTAAGAAGGAAACAATGAAACAATTCTAATTATTAAGAAACCAGTTAAATACATTGCTTTTTTGAAGGAAAAGTAGCTGTGGGGGAAATCTTTTATTTAAGTAAAGATGATGACTATAAACAAGTATTCAATACATTGGATTTCAGTAGGGTTGGAGTGGAGAGAATTGCCTGTGCTCATGTGGCCATTTCTCAGCTAATTCGTAACACATTAAACAGATTTTGCACATCTAAAAGTTTTCCATCATACTCTTTCAGGTTATGGGATCAAAATTTGAAAATCTAAAAGTATTTTTTTGTGTTAAAGGAGAACAGACACGCAAAAATAAGTTTGGCTAAAACGGTAGTTTGTGACAAGCAAATTCCTGGATCGAAAATTTTTTTTAAATCACAGTTACCGTTTTTGAAATACAGGCGTTTTAAGTTGAGAAACGACAATTGTTCCGACAACTTGAGACTCGAGGCGAAAATCGTCACGAGTGGGCGATCATCTTTGACGTCACAAGTGACATGTTCTCAGCACGTATTGTGTTTCTCTATAGAAACCTTTAACAAAATGCTGCTGCGGACAAATGTTTATTTTGTGCATCTGAAAGGAGCTAATTTTGCATTTTTGACACATAATTGACTTTTTCAATGATTTGGGACTCTGAATCGGAGTTTTATTACACTGATTTCGAAACAAATGGAGAGTTTCAGCCGTCTGAGTTTTTGCTACCAACCAGCGCTGCCGCTTGGGCAGACAGTCGTCCCATGGCTCAACAGTGACGATATTATGAACAAAGAACAGACTGGAAGTACAAACTGATATGGAATTTCTATTAAAAACAGTGCTATTGCTACAATCTAAATGACATCAGGTATCGTAAAAATAGAATTTCATTTCAGATTGAGGCGTCTTTGTCCAGACTGCTTTGTCTGTATGGCCTACTTTGCTGAAATGCCTATGATGCCCTAAACGAAACTGCAAGTTATTAATTGTTAATGTAGCATTCTATGATTGTTTTTCAACGTTTTAAACGCGTTAACCGTATAGTGATATTGAATAGTATTAAAGGCGGGTTTAAAGTCGACTTGTGCGGATTTTATGCCATTTTCACCGGGCGTGAAGGGTTTCGGGAACTGAATGGCAGTCGAAAGATCTGGATTTACGAAATAGGCTTATAGCTCTTAGTCAAAGAACTATATTTCTTAGTCGAAGAAAATGCTGTTTAGCTGTCATAGGAATACCAACTGGCGCATTATATTCTTTTGCAAGCAATTTTGACTTGGGTGGGGGATGGTCTTTTTGCAAGACTAGGTTATTCCCTAGTATCTCAACCTCTGTTAAAATACAATAATCAAGTTCAGTGAAATTATTATTTAGTCAGACTCACAGATCCCATCAACCAAGGTTTTTTCTTGAATTCATATTTCTGCACCCAAAGCAGGTTGCGGGATCGCTTTTACCGCTGTCTCCACTAGATTACGTTTGTCTTTTGGCTATTGCTTCAACCTCCCCCCCCCCTCACCTCCCATGTTGCGATTTTATTTGTAATTGTAAAAATAAAAACTTTGAAGAAAAGGTATCAGTTTTCAAACAAAATCGAATCCTTTTTTCACAAGCTTAGAGGTTATTTCAATGTTTCAAAGCATGCTGGTTCGAAGATATCGTCGCATGAAAATAAATTTTATGTGGATATTAGCGTCTTAGCAGACATGTAGCTAGGATTTTCTAGCTTCTATATACTTATAAATGAAATGCCTGACAATTTTTTGTCTTTTCACCGCGGACTATTCTCAATAAAACACGAAACTTTCACCGTTGCGGTGAAAGCCTTTACAACGGCATTGTTAACATGCCACTTGTGACGTCAACCGATAATTTTAACAACTCCTGGCGATAATCTTGTTTCCGCTTCGGGAAATTCCCGAGTCCTGGCTGTGATGTATTTGACGGATAAAAGTGCAAATATCAGAAAAACGGCGAATCTAAGAAGAAAAATTTCCAGATTTGAAGTCAGCGACAAATTTTGCATCGAATAAGCCAAAGTTATTTTTGCGTGTCAGTAGATATGCCCGCGATAACTATTGAGGCTCTTTGGTGGTCGACCACTATTCTCGTTGGTATTCAGCTGAGTTTCGCTGAATTGAGCAAGCTTAATTCAATGTTTTGTTTTGTAACCCGATGCAAGGATACAATTGCATTGGTAAACAGATAAACACATTTAAGCCAAATCGTCGCCATGGGCATTTATCTTTATGATTCCAAATTCTTTTCTTTTTAATTTCACCATTCCAAAAGTATATGGTCTTTATAATCTAAACGATAATGCAAACTTGTGTAGCTAGACGTACAAGCATGATTAAAACAACTTTATAAGAGTAAAACTGAAATTAAAAAATGAACGGTAAAAGTCTGATAGAATGACAACAAAACGTACATTAAAAGTGGGATCAACCTCTGTTGGGCTTGTTAACACCACTCTGGAACCCAGTGTAGATTCGCTAACTTAAATTGTCGCACGCAGAAGGAGCACCCGAATTATATTTTGGTAGATGATTTTACGTCATGTCACTTTTCCTTTTGTCTTGTAAATATGCTTAAATTTTCAAGTGCTATTTGACATAATGATGCAAGTAGAAACACAAAGTAATGACATAGGAGCTTCTCCAGTCGCAGTTGCAACTCACTCGACTACTTACGAAAAAGGCTAGTCAAACCCCTAAACAGAAAAGAGCCATCTCTAGGTTACTCTAGTTGCAAAATGATTATCTTGAAAATACAAGGCCATTTATCACACTGAGGCTAATTCATGACCTATACAATAAATACCATAATTTGAGAAAATACACCTGCTGGAAGCGGGTTTTCAACATTACTGTAAACATTTTTGCTTCACATAACTTAAATTTTGTCATTGTTGCTCCCTATTTGAAATATGGGCGTATCCTACCAGTAGAAGGGCGTTTTACAAGAATAAAAAGGGCGTGGTCTGTAAGATAACTAATTTTTCAACCCATCCAAGACAGTTTACTTGCGGGCGCTGCAACTGAAGACAGTATTTTTGCAGTATTTTAAGTTTCGGTAAACGTTTTCGATACAATATTTGGTTTTCTCTTGCTAAAAGCAAAACTATTAACGGAATCAGATTAAACTATACACCATTCGATGCACAAATAATTGGAAAATATTGTAAAATGATACTTTCCAGGCAAATTTATTGCTTGAATGAGTGTACTACCTTCAAAAGCTATTTTGTACCCTTGCATTTAAGGTAACAAAATCTGATTTATATCAGCAGAAAGCGCAGATTCTTAGCTATCATTATGTGTCTCAGATTTTTCAAAGTCCTCCTCCCCTCGAAACTATATCCTGTCAAAAACTGACAAATAATTCTTCCTCCCTCTAATAGCTGTATTTGGCTATAAAAGCCAGACCAGAGCAAATACAAATAGTTTGAGACACTATTTGTTTACCCGACATCTGTCCTGGCCGTGTGCAAAGTTTGAGCCATTCTAATGTTCCTTGGGTACAAAATAGCTTTTTCGTACCTGTATGTAGAGGAATTGTAGGTCCGGAGAAAACGGGATTTTACTGATCGCACTTGCAAGATACACTCGTAAACCACAGTGTAGTCAGGGTCAAGTCATTCGAAGCTTTAAGATCAATAAGCCTGTTTAAATAAACACGGCCGTACATTGGATACATGAATGTGCTTTGCGATATTGTAAAACAGACATGATACCACAACCGCAAAGCAACGATAATCGGCTTAAAGCCTGATTAACACGAGACGAATTTTTTCGTGCGAAGCGAATTTTTCGCCGCAAATGCGCGAAAAATATGCGCAGAAGTAGAGATTAGAAAATTCGCAGCGAATTCGCAGTAGAAAGCATTTCTACTTTTTCGCTGCGAAATTTTTCGCCTTATAAAAAAACCAATCAGAACAACATTTGAAGACACCTGACTTCTGTTTTGGTTTCAGATGGCCTACGTCTTTCCGCATTCTTTTTCTCAAACACCCTCGCCTTTAAAACGTCAATAAGATAGATTGGTAATTATTCATTCCCTGTTCCTCTTACACAATCCATGTAAGTGGATTCATATCAGATTATTATACAAATATTTGAATTTCAAATTGACGAAAACTGGCTTGAAATTTTCATCATTCTACCAATATGTCAGAAATAAAAAAAACAGGCAAGAATTTCTTCAAATTGCTGAATTGTTGGCTGCTTATTGGCGTGTTCAACAGCAAAAGTTTTAAGCAGATGCACTAACAGGATCTCACATGCTTGTGCAAGCTTCGATAGCGACCTTTGAAAGTATTTGAAGAAGTTATACTCGTCTTATAAATGTAAACGTAAACCTCTCTTACCGAAAGATGGAATTCCCCCTTCTGAAGACGTCCTGAATAAATTTTTCTAATCCAGTATCGCTTTTTGCTGTTTTGCTCACTTTTTTGGTAAATTTAAAATTTTCAACTTTCTGATAAGGGCACTCTTCGGACAGTCGCTATATTCTTTTGTAATGTTCGCAGCGAATTCACATAAAAATTTTTGCCAGTGTAAATTGAACTTCGAATTCGAGAGAAAAATTAGCAGCTAAAAAATTCGTGGCGAAAAATTCGCTTCGCGCAAAAAATTCGTCTCGTGTAAATCAGGCTTAACAGGTCAAGAGATTTTCAGGCCTCAACTAAAAGTTCTGATAAAATAATTATGGAAACCTATGTTACATGAGATTTTTCCTTAATAAAATTCCTGTTAGTTTCAAATTTGGTATCCCTGTGTGCCTTGAAAGTCAAAAACTGGATGTTTGCATCGAGAAAACGTTTACCGAAACCTTAAATAGGAAAACTGACGTTCGTTGTATTTAAGTGTTTTTTTCATTCTACATGAAAAAAACCTGGATACCAGTGCTTTTACTGTAGTCCAACGAAAGCCTTAAAGAATTGAAGATATGAATGAATTAACTTACGATATTTTTTGCTGAAACAAATACATATCATTTTATAACAAAACACTATGTGTCTTTAAAAGTTTGTTCATGAAAAATCTGCTTTTAAAAGAACAGAATGTTTTCTATTAAAGGATGAAATACCAGAACATGCACAAGGAGACAACAAAGTGATACAAAAAACAACTTCATCCTTACTTTAGCTGCATAACATTTATACGTTTTGTATTGGTTTCATCAGAATTTGAAGGTTTATTATTATTTGTCATTTCAGGAAATTACTAGATTGACCATGAATACGCTCAGCTTGATATGGGTTTGGTATTTGTATGCAATGCGTACATTGCTCGCACGCCTCGAAAATGGAATGGAATACTTTGCCCTCCGTGTAACAAAGCATCCAAAAAGAATCTTGTTGATCTCAGCTTTGGTTATAGGCTTAAGCTGTCTAGGGCTCATAAGATTCCGCTCAGAAACAAGAACTCGTGAACTTCTTGTGCCCCAAAACTCAGTTTCAGAGTCTGCACTAAATGAAGGAAAGCCCTTTTTCCGAAACATCTTCAACGCAAGAGCTGAAGAGATACTATTCACCCCAAAGAACGGCCAAAATATTCTCTCTAAAAACTGTTTGCCGGAAATTGTTTCTGTTCTTAAGGAAATTGCTTCATTACCAGGATACAAAAGACTTTGCTACCCAGTACCAAAGTTTCTGAAGAAAGAGCAAAATGCTTCAATCAGCAATTCAGTTTGCCGACAAGTGAACATTCTAGAAATTTTCGCAAATGATACCAGCAACGATACTCTAATTTATGAAACTTTTAAAAAAGCGATATGGAGTCCTAGTTTGCTAATGTCAAATGGACGGAGTACAGCAGTCAATGTACAAGAAGCTCTTGCTGGCTTCAACTTAAATACTTCGGCACAAACTGTTAATGCGAAAGCTATTCGAACTGTGATGTACATGAAACAGGAGACTGAAACAAAGGAAATCATGGAATGGGAAAAGTCGTTTCTTTCTTCGTTGAAGCTGGCAAGAGGATCATTAAAAAACGTAAGCGTTTTTTTCTCTGCCGAAAGAAGTATGGATGATGCTATTGGAGACAGTTCCTCGCATGATATTGGCCTAATAAGTGTGACGTTCACCATCATGTCAACATTTGCTTGTCTAGTTTTATCGAAATTTGTCAATCCGGTACAAGGACACAATTTGTTGGCTTTCTTCGGGGTAGTATCAACTGCTTTAGGTATTTTATGTGGCATTGGGCTGACAATGTTATTTGGCATACCATTCATCCGACTAGTTGGTGTCGTGCCCTTTCTAGTTGTAAGTGTTGGAATAGATGACATGTTTATTATCGTGGATGAATTTGATAGGCAGTCTCCAAAATTTGCTCCACGAAGGCGGGTGTCTAATGCTATTGCCAAAGTCGGGGCAACGATCACTATGACAACAATAACTGATGTGATTGCCTTCTTTATTGGGACATCAAGTGCATTTCTTGACATCAAATATTTCTGTATATATACTGCAATGTGCATCAGTGTCGAATTCCTGTTCCAAATAACTGTTTTTGTTGTATTTCTGTTTCTTGATGCTAAACGAATCGACATGAAAAGAAGTGCTTGTCTGCCAGTTCTGAATGCTCCTGATAAAAATTGTATTAACATGAAAAACAATGCACCATTTTCAGCGAGAATACTGAAGGCTTACGGAAACAGTCTCTTGAAATGGCCGGTAAAATGTTTCGTTATTCTTCTCACAATAGCATTGGTCGCAATGGGCATTTTTGGGTGCATAAACGTGGATACTCGTTTCAATAGAAGGACATTGGCCATGCCAAATTCAGAGTTTTCCAATTATGTAAAGGTGTTTGAAAGCAATTTTCCTTTAACCATTCCTGTAAACATTCAGGTGACGAGCAAGGTTAACTATTCAGACCCTCGTGTAAGAAAGGAAATTGCAAGTTCTGTGCGGATCGCCTACGAAACTGGTTACTATCTCAACCGTAATCTTTCTTGGGTTCATGCATTCGAAGAATACTGCAACAAATATGCAATAAAGGCCGATGGCAAAGGTTTCAAAAGTGCTATGCAGAAGTTCCTGTCGATTCCTCAATATAAGCAGTTCAAAGTAGACATTAGATTTGATAGAAAGGGTGACATTGCAGCTAGCAGAGTCATGGTTTACTACAAAGATACAAGTGATTCTAACAATCAAAAAGATGCTATGCTGAAAATTCGCCGTGACCTTAGTAAGCAAAGCAAACTCAAGTTTTCTGTCATAGGAGATCCGTTTGTCTACTTCGAGCAGTATGCGGTCATCGTGGAGGAAGTAATCAGGAATTTGATATGTGTATCGGCTGTTATCGCTGTTGTGCTTATACCATTTTGCATTCATCCATTGATCATATTTTTCATCCTTATTGGCTTCGCATCCCTGGTTGTGGAACTATTTGGCTTAATGTATTTGTGGGATGTACAATTAAACACAATAACAATGATAACTTTAGTGATGTCTCTTGGTTTCACAGTTGACTACAGTGCTCACATTGCACACGCCTTTGTCATATCTAGAGAACATACGGTAAACGGGAAGATAAAAGAGGCACTCACTACAATTGGTGGTAGCGTGTTCCTGGGCGCAGTCAGCACTTTTCTTGGTATGGTTCTCATTGGTTTTGCTGATTCTCCTATATTTCAGGTAAGGTTAAAATTTTAACCTAAAGATATTATCATGAGGGATCGCGGCATAAATAAACAGCAGTCTTTTTTGGCCGTTTAATGATCACCATGGCCAAGCACCTCCACTTTTGTGTACATGTATCATGTATGGGTGTTACATTCTGATTAAAAGGAGAAGCTCTCGAAAGTCTTACAATAGAGTAAAAATTGATTCTTGTCTTTTATAGAAGCTATTAATAGAAATGATTCTTGGTCGTCTAAAATAACTTAAGTTTCCATCCAGTTTCCCTGGGGAGTTTGACCATAAATGAATCGAGTCTGGAAATATGTCGGCATTTGGTGATAAGAACAAAATGAAGCTAAGGGGTGACCTGGTAATACCATTCTATAACCTTAAATAGCCTTTCTCGCGGCCTTTGAATGTTTGTGTTCTGGGCTTTGATTCATAGAAGAAGCAATCGCCACTTTTTTACAATGTTTCAACAGCAATGCCAAGTATGAATTTGAAGCGATATTGTACACGTTTATTTCTTCACCAATGTCAGATTTTGCATCGCCTTTCTGAACTTACAATTGAGAATAATAAAAAGGAAGATAGGAAGGCCTGTGATTGCAGCGTGAAAAAGTGAAAGGCTTGAAATTTGCGGCATACTAAGAATAAGATATAATTATGACGATAATAAGCAAATATGTTTTAACAATTATTGCTCACAAATTTCAACGTTCTCTTTTAGATCTTCTTTAAGATGTTTGTTGGAATAGTTATATTTGGCCTTTACAATGGTATGGTGCTGCTCCCTGTTCTTCTATCTATTTTCAAAAGATATGTTGATTTTGACACAAACAAAGACTTTTCAATCAAAGATTCGCAAAGCCTCCTATGGAAATATATCTTTGGAGTAGATCCAAAAAGTCGTCATAAGGCTATGGCTGGAAAAAGAAGAAACGTATCCATTACCGGGATGTCAGCACGGTTCCCTACAGCGAGAACTAAAGATGAATTTCATGGCTTGCTAAGAGAAGGTAGAAGAACATTAGGCGATTACCCAGAAGGAAGATACGGAAGAAGAAAGCATTTCTTGGAATCATTCAACCCAATACGATCGGTTCCTGGCAAGATTTATGTTACAAGAGGCTCATATCTAGAAGATGTTAGCAAATTTGATTACACGTTCTTTGGGATATCTGCTTCGGAGGCCAAGGTAATGGATCCACAGCAGAGGCTGCTCCTGCAAGGTATGTTGGCATCAATTATTTTGCTGTCAGCGATGCTTTCGGTGTCATCAGTGCTCTTGTTGTTGTCAGTGCATTTGCTGGCATCAGCTCTATTTCTGTCATTAGCTGCTCATTTGTTGCCAGCAGTACATTTTCTAATACTGAAACTACTTTAAATCTGTTGCAGGAACCTACGAGGCAATAGAGGACGCTGGTATGACGATCGAAGAGTTGCAGCAATGTACCACTGGTGTTTATGTTGGCATCATGAACCAAGAATACAGTTCAGTGGCATTTGGACCTGATTCTCTCCCCAACCTTGATCAGTTTGCAGCCACAGGAAACGCCTTTTCAATAACTGCAAACAGAATATCGTTTTCATTCAATCTTTCTGGACCAAGCATAGCAGTAGATACGGCTTGCTCATCTTCTTTAACAGCTCTGAATATTGCTTGTGACCATATTCAAAAAGGAGCAGTTGATGTAGCCATTGTTGCTGCAGCCAATGTGATACTTGACCCAGTCAAACAAGCACCTATATGTAGAGCAGGAATGCTGGCCTCTGATGGTCAAAGCAAAGTTTTCGATGAAAGAGCGGACGGTTACGGAAGAGGTGAGGCTGCACTGGTTTTCATCCTTAAAGGCAGCGATTTTGTCAACTCATCTGACCAGCCTTACAGCGAAATAATAGCTTGGGGTATGAACAACGATGGACAAACTGCAGCCCCTATCACCGCACCCAGCATTGAAGGACAAGTTCGTCTAATGAGAAATGTGTTACGAGAAGCCAATGTTAGCCCGTCTGATGTACAGTATGTTGAGATGCATGGAACTGGCACTATAATCGGTGACAGTGTTGAAGTGAACTCTGTTGGTGAAGTGTATGGAAGAATGAGGATTTCGGAAGACCCTGTAATTGTTGGTAAGGCCTATAATGAATGGTTACGATTTGAAGATTGATAAACACATTTTAAAATTCAAGATAATGTTACAGAGGCGTCCGTATTATTACTTAGGGGTCTTTGTATGCCTCATCAATTTTTTTATATTTGCAGGAAGTGTTAAGTCGAATATCAATCACACCGAATCAGCTGCTGGTTTGGCTGGATTAGCCAAAGTATGCTTGATGATGAAGCATGGAGAGTTGGTACCTACAGTTGGCATTGAAAAAAAAGCAACTCGGCTTGGGCTCGAAAGCTCTGGGCTTCATGTTCAGACGGAGAATGGCAGGTGGCCGGCACTTGCCTCTAATCAACCAAGAATTGCTACTGTCAGTTCCTTTGGCTTTGGGGGCAGCAACGCTCATATCATCTTAAGACAACAGCAGTCAACATGCCCTATTGAGAATCACGGTGCACCATCGCACTCACATCCACAGGTACTCATATTGTCAGCAAGGTCGAAACAAGCACTACAGTCAATGGCAGAAAAGTTCAGTATTTGGCTAGGTGGCATGGAAAATACTGCCGAAAATAGAAATGACGTTTGTTACACAATGAGTGAACGACGAACAGGGCACGGTGTGCGTTTAGCTGTTGATCTTAGCTCTCTACAAGAAGCTTCAAGGATATTAGAGGACTTCAGCAAAAGTCCAGACAAAAGCCGAGTCGAAATTTGCAGTGATAGGACAAACAAGTTTTGCTTGAATACTGCGTTTGTTTTCGGAGGGCAAGGTTCTCAGTGGCTTTCCATGGCTGGTGATCTTTTCAAACGAAAAGAAATTCTCAACACAATCAAACATGTTGATAAGAAAGCCAGAAAATACGGCAACAAAAGCTCGTTGCTAGCATATCTGGAAAGAAAGGAGCAAGGCGAGGCAGATGTCGAAGATGACATGGTCACAGTCCAATTGTCGATTTTTGCATTACAGTATGCAACCGCTCAATTTCTAATTGAAAAGGCGTGCATTGTACCAACATTTGTAGTTGGCCACAGTCTTGGAGACATTACAGCTGCTTGTGTAGCAAAGATAATCACTCTAAAAAGTGCAATTAAAGTAATTATGACAAGGGGATCACTTCAAAAGATGTGTCACTCGGAAGGTGCAATGACTGCAATTGGTAAGTTTGATGCCATCAAGTTTTCTCTCCAAAAATCCTTTTTTTTAACAACTGATCTCCATATACAAGTGATCCTTGCAAAATAGTTTACTCTGATGTGTCAAATTTATGACACCGTTTGCTTAATGCTATAATTCAATTATTTTTCTATTTGAAAACGTTAATTTTGTAATGATCATTAATTAGTTCTTCAATGTGTACACAATGGCTTCTTGCCAATCTGTTTGCGAGCTGAAGGGCTAAGCCAATAATTCTAAAACGTAGTTAATACAAAAGTCAGCACAATACATGTTGATGCACAAACACATTGCCATGAATAGGCGTTCACGAACAAAACAGGATCTAACAAGACTTTTGGCTTTGAAGGCTCTTGCCCAACCGGCATGCTTTGCAACTTTATTTTTAATACCAGCCTAATATCGTACAGCATGAAATACAAAACACAATCCTTTTCCCAAGACAGCTGCAGCTAAGCACGCAGGTCGCAACTGAAACATTACTAAATTGATTAATATCAAAAGCAAAATCATTGCAATTGAACAATCTTTTATGACATTCATTTTTTCAAAAAATTATCAATCAAATGTTGTCTGCCATTTAGGAATGAGCAAGAAAGATGTGTCAGCGGTAATTGACAGACTGAAATTATCAGAGAACCTTTGTATTGCTGCCGAGAACACAGCGAAAAGTGTGACTGTCTCAGGTGATAAAGATGCCTTAGAAATATTGGAGAATCACCTTAAGGAGCAAAAGAGCGACATTTTCATGAGGCGACTAGCAACCGACAAAGCTTTTCATAGTCACCACATGGAGTCAGTGAAGTGGAAGTTCATGAAAACGATAAATGAAAAGCAGGTCATAGCAAAACCAGCAGAGATGAGATTTTTCTCTACAACGGAAGGCAAAGAGATGAATGGGAGTGAACTGGATGACTGTTATTGGTGGAAGAACTTGAGACATACTGTTTTGTTTTCCCAATGCATCGAGAGAATGATGAAAATTGGAGTTCGCAACTTTATCGAGATCAGTCCTCGCCCTGTCCTCTCTAATTATATAACTGAAATTGGAAAGCAAAACGAAGCAAAAGATCTTACGGTCATTCAGGTAAGGTTCAAAAATTAATTTCTTAAGGCTATAATTGGAAACGTAGAAACTGCTATGTTGTAACAAGATGACTATTTCTATCACTGCAGTCCTTAAGTTTTTTGTTCTTGCAAATATCATAGAAGTGCATGCATCTAAACTTAAAACGAGCAATCTATAAAAGCTCTCTTGAAGAGTGGATTTGTCTCTGTTCTTATCAATGACTTTGCATAGTTAGTTTTTACATTCCTAACTTGTAATGATTTCTCTTTGTCTAGGCACTGCCTGCAAGAAAGGTTTCACAAAGGCTGACTCATTTGCAAATCCAGTGTATAGGCCGAATGTTTACTCTTGGCTACCCTGTGAATTTAAGGCAAGTGAACAATCATAACAAAGGAAAGTTTGTCAGATATCCAACATACCCTTGGCAGGAAACTGAGCTGTGGGCAAATGACAATTTCCAGGGTGGCAGTAAGACATTTCCGTTATTGGGTAACCCAATCGCAGTGAACTCTGATGAACTTAAATGGAGCACTGATATAGATGTTCACAGCTTCAGCTACTTAAAAGATCATCAGCTACAATCTTTAGGTAATCAGAATCATTTTAACAATCCTACTTTGTTTCAGTACTATTTTTCAAATGTCAATGTTCTTGTTAGCTGTATCAATTGAAGTTTTCGTCTGGAAAGTCGTCAAACAAGCAATCTCATCAAAAAAACCCATGAACTTCTGGCTGGATATTTTTCCGAGAGGTTTTTCTTGACAGGTTGAAAAACGATGGAAATGTTACTACCAGAAAAAACTTTATCTCCTTGTCTTGGTAAAGAATTCTGAAACATCATATCTTTCCTGGAACTAAATTCGGAAAACATGATGCCTATTCTTGAATAACATTTCATGTTTGTCTAACACCACTATAGTTTTCACCAGACAGAGACGTTAAAATCAGTAGTTTTTCTGACTTTGGACTTTTTGACATGTTTTCCTGATATCATGATGTCATTTCATTTAAAGGCCCAATATTGCCTGGAGCATGCTTCATTGAATTAGCTTTGGAAGCATTTTTGATGGGAAAGAATGTTGTGCCAACAACTCTTAGAAACATCACTTTCCAGAAGACTCTTCCCATAGATGATCGCTCGGTTCGTAAGCTAGAGTGCAAGAAGCGCAAGTCACAAGATGGAGAAACAGAAGATTTTGAAATCCTCCAGAAAACCGAACACGGGGAGATTCTATTGTCTACAGCGAATCTTAAGTCAAAGAAGAACGGGTGCGAAGTATCACCAGCATGCTTAGCAGATGTAGGTTAGTGTGTCTTGAGTCTATATCGCATAAAAGTTTTTAAAATCTTTCGTAAATACAATATGTTAGGGCAATTAGGATCAAAGCAGAAAATTTTTATCTGTTCTGAATATAGGTACAAAAGCCATGAAAACTTTTTTGCTACATATATTATCATCTTTCATAAATAACTTTCCTTTTCGTCACTTTAGAACTTTCGATTTTTTTACGGAATATTACATCGCTAAGACATGTTGATATTTTGATATTTCTTTCATTGTAAAACTTTTATGTCGTTTTGATGATCGCTATAACTTTTTTTATGACTGTAAGCTTTAATAATTGGTAACGGCAAAATGTCTGTTTGTAGTTTCAAGCAAGCAAACCTTACCAAGAGATATCATTTCTTTGCCCGATGTGAAAATCTTGCCAAAAAATGGTCTTTACCCTACTATTGATCAGAAGGAACATCCCAAAGAGGATTTTCAAATAGAAGAAGATGCACAGCTTTTGGATCTTGCTGGGTTACACCAACATGAAGATAAGCTCAAAACATCTGAATATAAATCTTTTGCTGCAAGAACTGGCTTTGATTTCGGTGAAAGATTCTCTTTAATGGAATGCATTTGGATCAAGAGCCGCAAAGCACTGGTCAGACTTAATCTTTCTGACGAGCTTCGAAGTGAATTAGATGACTACATCATTCATCCATGCATCCTTGATGCCTGCTTGCAAACGAGGCTTGTTGTTGAAGTCACGAATGGTGATAAAGCACCGAGGATAATACCAACAGGTTTTTGCCTTTTAGAAATGGTGTCTTTATTTCATGAATAGATTCTTGAAGTGCTTTTTTTGCAAAATTCTGTTTACCCATGAAAATCATTCACAGACATTATCGAATCAAAGACAATTTGAAAATTCTGTGCCTTTCTAGCTTCTATCTCAATAATACCCCCTTCCCCATTTCAATTTGATTCTGACAATTGAAGCTGCATGATATATTTCGAAATTAAAAGTTCGTTGAAGCTCATTGATCAAGACTAAACGAAACTTTTTTTTCCAGGAATTGAAGAGCTAACACTAAATCCTCTGCCGGAAGATGTAAAATACCTTTACTGCCTCTGTGAGTTGGTGGGAGAAAACTCAAATCTGTGTATTGTCAAACTCTTGGATGATAAAATGAATATAATCATTAAAATTACAGGGCTTCAGGTAAAATGAATGGAAAATTGATTAAAGTGGAAGTTCTTTCATTGATGTTGCTTTTAGAAGCTTTTAGTACTACATTGAAAATAGTGTAGATCTGATGAATTTTTGTATTATTTCAACAGTTTTATATATAAGGCTGAGACCAAATTTTTCCTTGAATATCAGGCACGTAAACCTTAAGTTTTCTTCTGTTAATTACCATTAAATGTTGATCATTATTTTGCAGATTGAATTCTATCAACAATGAAAATATGAGTATTTATAGTGCTACAATAATATGCTTATGCTGCGTGGAAGTTCTTAAAACTTTTTCATTCTAGACTCGTTTCGTCCCATTACTACTTTCCGTTAATATAGACGAACCAATCACTCAAAGTTTATTACACTTTTATGACCGTAGTAAAATAGTTAAACAAATTATATTTTACATGTAGTTATTAAGGTAAACATGAAACATATAAGGAATTAACACGTTGCTTGTTTTTACCCAGGTTAAGGAGTATTCCGTTTCTGAGAGAGATCCAAAAATGGAAGGCAGTGTTTATGACATCAATTTGGAACGTCAAAGCATTCAAAATAGCAGTAAAGCAAGAGTAGATGAGCAGTTCTTTGTTGTAATTGCTGAGAGAAAAGCGCCTTACGTTAAAACTGTTCTTGAAGCGTTTCAAGAAATGAATGTGCAAAAAACGAATTTCATCATAGCAGAAATTGATGAAAGCGATGATATTGGAAACTTCATTGAAGAGACCATTGGTGCTGTAAGCCAGCAAAAAAGGCAACTGATCGTATTGAATTTTCTGTCATTCCTGACATACCGTATTCCTTTGGAATCAGAAAATGATACAATTTCAGAAATGCTTTGCTTCGAAGCAAACTTGAAATTGCTTCAGTCTCTTAATCTTGAGGAAAGGAACAACAGCAAAATATTAGCATTCAATTGCCGAAATGAAGACGGTTCTGGGACAAGAGAGGGAATCATTACACCTTGGTCTGGATTTTCTTGGGGAATGGCTCGCACAACGAATATAGAGAGCAAAACACCCCTCGTTTGTGTTGAGTTGAAACCAAATTTCAAAAAGGACGCAGTTATTAAGAGCATTGTATCTTTAGATCTGCCATCGGCTGGAGAAGGAATTGTTTTTAGAAATGGCGAAATTCTGCAGCCATGTCTTGTGAAATATGATTCAAAGGTTTGTGATATGAACATCTTTTGATACATGCTTGTAAATTTTTATCTGTAGCTTTGCCAAAAACTCACTAAAAAACAAATTGAAAAATGGAAAGTGCAGTGCCAAGTGCATTACGTATTCAATTATTTCTGTAGTTTTCTGTTTAGTTAGTTATGTATAAATCCTTTTTAAAATCAATTATTTTGACAACTACAAAACAAGTGAACTTCAAATTGATGTAATTACTTAAACCAGGAAGTGCACTGATGCTCCAGCAGAGTCAAATTAAAATTATCTTTTGTTGTTCAAAAATAATAAATTGCACAGTCGTCTTGGTTTCAAATTAATGAAATGCTAGAAAATTTAAGTAAATATTTATCAAGTATGTATCATGTAATGAATTAAGATCCTGGGATGATATAAATTTTCGAGGAAATATGAATCGATGATCAATCAAATTAAAGTAGCTAGGTCAAAGCGTTTGAAGCATGTTGTAGCAGCTCAGCGGCTTTTATTAATTCCATATGACTATAAGTTTTTAAATATCATTCTAACAACTTAAAAAATGAAGGTAATAATTTTATATGAGCAAAATATCAAATCGATGTAACGGTATTCTCTATACATTCTAGAATTCGCAAATTGAGACGAAAAAGTGCACTGATGAGAATTATTACCTGTCCTGGTCAAATTCCGACGAAAAGTTCTTTGGAAAAGAAATCCTTTCCGAACCTAAAGTTATTCCTGCCGACAATGTTGAAGTCACAGTGCTGTATGTATCTTCTGAGAATGGAAGGTGTGAAGAGCTTTTAGAAAACATAAAATCGTATAACTCACAGCCTTTACTGCAGATGTTTGCTGGGGTTGTTAGAAGAGTTGGGAAAGGGGTTACTGATTTCAACGTGGGTGACGAAGTTTTTGGGTTTCAGAGAACCAAGTGGATAAAAAGCGTTGTTGTATTGCCAATGGAATTAGTTATGCTGAAACCAAAATTCTTGACGTTAGAACAAGCTACTATTTTGCCAGGTAATGACTTTGAATTAATTCCAGGTAATGAAAAAAGTATTTTAATCTTGCTACATATACAACTTTTTTGGATTGTTGATCATGATTAAATTTTAGTCAACAGTTAGAAAATGTTTGGATTTTGGTGCCACACTCTGTAAGTGACCATGAAATGATAGAAAGGGTTTATTTTTAAATAAATTTTTAACTGTAAGATAATGAAAATAAGACGATAAATTGAGTAATTTTTTGCATCGTTTTGCTACTAAGTTAAAAAATGCTTTGTTCCAAATCGAAGAATTTTAAAAAAATTATCGAAGGGCACAAAAATATCTCACAATTCAACAGTTCCCCGGTAAATCCGTCCCTGTTTCTGTTATATGGCTTTGATATTTGGCACATTAATAATTTCTTAGTATATTCACTTTTATATATTCACTTTTCTTAGTATATCTTACTTTGCATAAAATTCAAACGGTGAATATTTTTATTTATATCTGCTTTAGATTTGGCTTTTGCCGTTTGAAATAAATTTAAAGCATTCATAATCCTTTTCTAGCAAATCTGTATATTGTACATCAAACGCTTTCGAAATTGTCAAGATTTCACAAAGAGATCAAGTCGCTTCTCCTTGTTCACCATGGATCTAACAACTTTGTGTTCAAAGCAATTGCTGAAGAATTGAAGAGGTCTGGAATCGCCTTATATGTCACCGAAGATGTAGAGGAACTTCACGACACTATGTCAGGCCCGGAAGCCTCGAGTCGACAAATTAAGTTTGATGCCCTCATTTGCAGCCCTGAAAACAGTTTCAATGAAGACATCACAGATCATTTGGAAGAAGGTAAATACTGGACTTCAAATTACTATAGTAATATAACATTGTGCAATGTATCATAAATAGAATATATATGATAATATCTAGCACCAAAACATGCGATGCAACATAAAATAACAACAATTGATAGAACATAGCACGGTAAAGCAAACACACAGCAGCAGACTTATTTTCTGTCTGACACTCTGCAGGGTATTTGCCCCAAATAATGAGTAAAGAAAAACAGAGATTTTTATCCATAAGCGGATGAAAAGTGACTTGAAAGTTCGGCTTTTATGTATTATCTTCAAATTTCGGTACCAAAGGCTTATTTTGAAAATATTATCTATAGAATATATGTAGTCAATTACATATTTTGTAATGAGAATCAAATTTATTCAACTTTGTATAGCTATGTTGATGGATACCTTTATTTCCTTTTGTTTGTAGATGGATTACTAGTGGTACTGGACCTATCTGGAACCTTAAGCAGAAGGGACTACAATTTCAAGAAATCTGTCACGCTGATAAATATTAGACCTTTTAGCAAAGTTTCAGATCCAAAAGAAATCTTGTCAGTTGTACACAAGAGTCTTAGTGTCAACGATCCTAGCCATTTGGTTAATTGCCATCCTAACATCCTTGATTTCGATGGTGTATCTAACTTGTCATCCAAATTCTTGCACCTACGATCAAAGACTGGTTCGAGCTGTCTATCTCTACAGTCTGCCGCTGGCAATTTAGAAATAAGGCCACCATCACTGGACTTTCAGGGACTTCGAGATGATCGATCGTACCTTGTTGTTGGCGGAACCAAAGGAATTGGACTGTTAACTGTTGCATGGATGGCTTCTAGAGGTATTGTAAAGCTAGATATGTTAATGCAGTACATGAATTACACATATAAATCTTGGCGTTAGTTAAGACCATAGCTATCTTTCAGGTTTTATCGGATAGAAGGGATGATAAAACCCCCAACAACACCCCCTCCCCAATTTTACGAACAATCTCATCTTTATCATTCAACCGGCAAAAGTCAAATACAGTATTTCCTCTAAAAGGCGCCATGGGATCGTTCTAAATTTTTGATAACTTTCAAGGGGCGCTGTTTCGAGGGTGGGCACTTTCTCGATGATGGGCTCTATTTAGAGGGCTCCAAATTGTTTGTCATCTCACGAAGTTTGTCTATACGGTAACAGGATTGGCTCCTACTTTGTTTTAATCAAACGATGAATTTTGTTTTTTGCAGGAGCAGGCTGTATCCTAACACTGAGCAGATCGGATGCACCGGCTGACGCCAAGTCAAAATTCAAACAACTCGAGAATAAATATGGAGCACGAATTGTGCATTTGATGTTAGACATCAGTGACAACGACTCGATAGAGCGCCTGGATGCCCAACTGGACAGGTTTCCACCGGTCGCTGGTGTTGTCAACAGTGCTGGTGTCTTGGATGACAGACCGTTCCAGGATATAGATGTTAGCAGCTACAAGAGAGTCATGTCTCCAAAAGTTACTGGTATGGCTAGCTTTCATACATATTTTCTTTATGTAGACGAATAATTCTTCGAAAATTTATTTCAAACTGATTTATTTCAAATTGATTTTCTCCCTCTTTTGTCTTTTTTTATGCTCTTAATCTACGAGAAAGTGGTACAAGATTTTTTTTCTCGGAAAAGTTAACTTGCCGTACTGAAATGCAGAATCGAAAACAGATTCTTTCAGTTTAAAATTCGAAAAGCAAAATTTCGTAAAAATAATTCTAAATGGCTTGAGAAAAAGCAGACACTAAAAGACATACTAAAAGCTTTTTCGTCTGACACTCCTCAGAGCATGAAACGTCAGAGTAAGGTTCCGAAAGAACACGATGGAAAATATATACCCAGTTGTGGATCGAAATAGGCCAATCAGAAAAACGCAAGCACAAGACCGGTATAGTTGACCAATCAGTGCCGCGAGCCTAAAGAAAAATTACCAATGGAGTCCAAGAGAGAAAACGAACTCCTTCTGTCTACACAATGGCTGCTTTTTCGTTTTTATGTAGATTGACTCCAAAACTGCTAGATGGAAGGACGACCGGGCTCTGCAAATTATCCGAAACATGTCGTCATTATAGAGTTTTGCACAATCTGGGTTGTCTAAAAGAAATTTCTATTTGATTTGATTCTCAATAATCGAACAATCTTTTACAGTAAACACCAATCGAACATCACTAAACAACTAGATATCACAGAATTTTTAAGGAGGTGGGCTAACGGGATAAGAGCCCTCCTTCAAATGTTTTGCTAGATTAAATTCATATTTGTTGAATGTATCGAAATAAAATTTATTTAGGCACTCGTATAGAATCTAGCAAGGAAAGATTTGAATTCTTTTTGATAGGACTCTCTTGGTAGAGTCTCGAACTGATAGGTCGTTCCAAAATTTTGTCCCAATCTATTTAACTATAGGAAACATACGCAAACAAAGGTTGTTTCTGTGATAAGCATATGTCATGTACATGAGACACAAAAAGTCCATCAAAGGTCTTCTATATTCAATTTTTCTCATATAGGAACTCTGGTGCTTCATAGTCTGCTTGAGAAGCGAATGGAGAACGTAGACTTCTTCGTGCTTTACTCTTCCATAACATCAATAATAGGAAACAGTGGACAAACTTCCTATTCAGCAGCAAATGGATTCCTAAACAGCTTTGCTGATTATCGTGCTGAAGTTCTGAAAAAACCTTGCCTTGCCGTTTGCTGGGGAGCAATGGGTGGGGCAGGCATGTTGAAGGATAATGCTAAACTTGCAACCTTGCTAGAAGAAACTGGTCTTCACCTTCTAGACATAAATACAGGTAAAGTTCTTATATTTTCAACCCGATTGCCCTTTACCGCAATGTAGATGTAGCAAATGGTTTCAAAATAAAAGATGGGCTTGAAAGGTTAATATTAGTTTTCTCAAACAGTTTACCATCATAGAGATATAGTTGTCAGAAATATCATAGAAAAATCAAGATTAAAAAGAAAATTACACGAAAACAACAACAAAGCCGCAGACGGAGATTAAATTTTTTTCTCACATTGTTTAGAAACATTCGACTTTCTTGAACCGATAAATGAAATCAATAAGGGGCAAAAAAGCAAAAATTAAATAAAGCACTAGCTGTTTTGAGTTGAAATATTCAATACTTCAATCAACTTAGACTTGCCGTTTAGACTGACAACAATTTCCATTATAGAAGATATCTAATTTTCTCTTGAAGGACTGAAATGGTTGGAGCGGGTTCTTGTGGAAACACCAACGAAGTCCACCGTTTGCATATGTGACGTTGACTGGGCCAAATACTTAAAGACAATGCAAAGAGGCAATATGACAATGTTTAAGCACATCCAGGAAGATCTACCAGAAGAGATTAATGACAGTGGGGTTGCATTGCTAGAACTGATAAAACAGGAAGCATCAGTAGAAAGGCAATCCGAGATTGTTACAAAATTCATAACTGGGTGGCTTGCTAAGTGGATTGGTGGAAGTGAAGAAGAGGTCGATTGTAATGTTCCATTCTTTACATATGGTATTGATTCGGTTGGGGCTGCTATTTTCAAGGCACAAATATTTCAACATTTCAGTGTGGATTTGGAGGTAATTAAACAGTTTCGCCAACACAATAACGTCTTCTTATTCTTTTCCAAGTTAATTTCAAAAGTTTTTGCTTTCAAAGACTTTGCTAGAGCTCGAGGTGTTTTCAATTCTTTTGTAAATCAACTTTTGTTTACTCAGGTATTTTACTTCATGCTCCCTGAGACAACGACTACTAGTCTAACGAAAGAACTTGTGAAAAGAATAAATGAATCTGTTCTAGCAGAAACTGACGCCGAACAGGTTAACGAACCAGGTAACTCATTTGTAGTTTTCTGTCCGTTAAATTCCCCTTCTAAATCAATTCAGTTTATAGGTACTTGATTATTTAAAAGGTTTATTCGAAACTTATTCTGTCACTCTTAGGAAATGCATCATTCAGAAAGAGGCGGGAGAGCTCGCGTCGATTCTTCAACTCGTTCCGTCGAATTGCTCCTGCTGTTGAAAAGGACAATAATCTTGTTCTGCCCGAAGATTACCTCAACTGCATTTATGATCCCCCCGATGCCAAAGCAAAAATCTTCATTGTTCATCCGTCTCACCGTTATGCTGGAATATTTCGTGGCATGGCTGCTGGCATGAAGTACCAGGTTTCTATGTTACTAGAACTTTTATTCTCGCTAATGAAGTCGTTTGCCATTTTCACAGACAATTCCTTTTTTAGAAGTTTTATGGTCGCAAACTCGTGTTAATACCTTCGTGTCATCTTCCAGGAGCTGTTTAGTTTGTATGTATTCGGTTCACCTGATCCGAGCTATATTGGTGAAGACATCCAGTCAGTTCGACGACTTGCAATAGCCTGCACAAAGAAGATACTTGAGGAGCAGCCTCAAGGACCTTATTTCTTAGGAGGCTACTCGTTTGGTGGTCTTGTTGCAATAGAAATAGCATCAATTCTACAGGAGATGGGGAAAAAGATTGCCATGATTACTATGATAGATTCATTACGCTGGTTACCAGAGGCTAAAAGCAACTGTCAGCTCTTAATGGAAGGGTTCAGCGCTAAGCTTATTAACAAGAACATTCTCCACGTGAGTACATTTTAGACTAGAGTCACATTTTTAAAGAGCTTGAAGTTTGGTCCAATAGAAAACGCATGCGACGATTATGATAAGCAATGCTCCTCTTTTCTCCATAATTTTCTGTCACACTGATCTTATTTCTTAGCATGGTGAGAACAATTTCAAAATATGTTATTCTGATAGAACTAAATTCTTTTACTTCAGGAGGAGCTCAAAGGGTTCTTTTCCAAAATTGCTACGACACAACTGCAAATGACACAAGCAGAGTTTGGTGAGCTTATTCAGAGAATACCGATTGAGGAAGTTGCAGACCATTTGAATGAAAGAGCTATGAATTTGTCAGTTGATGTTCCAAGGCTAGATCTCATTCTCCAGGGTACCATTGATGATCAAGAGATGTCGAAACGTTGTCACCATGAATGGATTCCGCAAGAGGTTGGATCGCTTATTAATCGTTTTCAGTATCCTTGAATAGCATTATAGCATATTTGCATATCACGACCGTATTTGAAAAATCTTTTTAATATGACAATGTGGCTTTAACAAAAAGATCTATTAAATGCTATAAATTTGCGACCATATTTTCAAAATTGGCCTGACTTCGTACTGCATGAAAACGTAAAGCACTATTTACTGATTATTGTTAAATGATTGTTGAATATCATTTTATAAGTGCCAAGTTTTCATATCTTGACAATCGACAGAATTTTCACAGGCGGAAATTCCCTTCAGTGTGGCATTTCCGTCGCAAGATTTGCAGATCCTAAACCGCCTCTCATTGGACGTATCTTATACATGTTCTTCGCAAAAAATACCGTTCAAAAATCTACTTTGTTTGCATTAACGTCAGCATCAATAACACTTTACAGCTGCATCAAGTCCGTAACCATTTCAAATTTTCCTATCTACAGAATTTGTACAACAAGCATGTCTTGTTTATCCAAGCGGAAACTTGCCTATGCAGTAGCTCTATCCAGTCCCAGGGAACTTCGAAATGTTTTTGTCAAATAGGGGTTGGTTCCGCCCCAGACTGTTGGTCATCAGTTTTAGAGAAACAAATCAGTGTTGTCAAATGTCCTGGAAATCACTACACCATGATGGATCAGAGCCGCGCCCCTAATGTCGGCAAAGCCCTGGCATGTTTCGCATCGCTACGATACAGGCAGCTCTTTCCGATGGTTGGCCGAATTGCATTGAATTCAAATCATACAGCTACTGTAGTTTTGTTTAAAGACCGCGGGCTGAGAGCAATTGTATGGAGGAAAAAGTGTAAGAAAACTAATTTTCTTCAATTGTTTTACTCTCTCTAAGAATAATGGAGATATGTTATCTCTAATTGATTCTGAGTATAAGATAAATGAATTAAATCTTTGATGGGTGTATTACAAAAGGCGTGAAAACTTTGTAGAAGAATGGTAGTTTGCTTATTCATTATTTTTCTTGCATTTCGATCGATGAAATTACTGAAAAATATATACAGAACAAAAAATATTAGAACAACCCTCAAATTCCCAACCTTTTAGGACTTTTAAAAAGGTGACCCTCTTCCTGAGACAGATCCCCGCCCTGTCCACGTCTCCCTGCTTAGAAGTGCTTGCGACATCACCTAATGACAACATTATAACTGACTTTGAGTGCTTAGAAAACCTTGATACAATAAAATAACAAATTTGTACAAGAAATGAATACTTTGTACGACGTTTCGAGCATAACTCTTTATCAGGTAAAAAAGAATAGAAGAATTGAAGGAGAAATGGTTAAGAAGAGAATAGAACAGTAGAATCGAAAGATAATCGATATGGAACTTTGTAGGAATAAAACGTAGAACGTAAGACGAGATGGAATTATGTAAGGGAGTAGAAAGCGTATAGTTCAGAAAAAAGGTAAAAATTAATAATAGCTGGATTAGGAGAGAATCGAAAATAGTTTATTAAGACCATTAGGAATAAGAGTACCAAGTTTAAAAATATTCCGTTTTTCGAAGGTTTTGCGTTTAATGTTGTTAAGAGGTGCGTAGCAAAGTTCAGCGATTTTCATGTTGGCTGGTGTATGGCCATCTTTGTTTAAATGAATTGAGACTGTGGCATCTCAATCCTTCTATTTTTTTTTACCTTACGAAGAGTTATGCTAGAAACACCGTATCAAAAATTCATTTCTTGTACAAAGTCGTTATTTTATTGTATCAAATTTGTTCATTTTTGACGTATAACACGCAGAACTTCATTTCTTGGAAAAAACCTGCCAACCTTTGATGAGACAAGTTCTATTGATTTTAGTTTTTAAAGAAATAAGTTCAGTTGGTACCCTGAAGCTGAAAGAATCGGGAAGAAAGTTGAAGTTCAACGCTGAATCTCGCAGATTTGGTGAACTTTATTTTGGGATCAAAGGTTATTATCAACTTTGACAAAACTTTTGACATTTGATTTATTACTTCATCTTTCTGAATGTAAGCGTATTTCATGGCAAAATCTTTAAATAAAATTTAACCTCATTGTTATTAAATGCCATTAGATTTTGCTTTCTTTTAGTACATCGACTATTATTTCATAATCATTTTCTTTTGCTATGCGGATAACTTAATTGCACCATTCCGTCGCAACTATCGGCAACTTGTTTCTTTCCCCATTTTTATTTATAATTCATTTCTCTCAGATGACAAGCTTCAGTATTTAAAAACGAGATAGCTTCTCAAGTTATTCCTAAATATTGTGCCGTCAAAAAGTTATCGCACATTATCGTCAAGGCTCTTCGACAAATTCGTTCCTCTTGGAAAACCACCCAGCCCAATAAATATGTAGGCACAATAATATATATATTTTTTTAATAATTTGTATTATGATCAAACGATACATTTTTTGTTACAGATATCGTCAATATAAGAATGCAGGATGATCCTAGCTATTATCATACCAACTCACTTGAATTTGCAGAAGTATATGCCGGACTGTGCTTGCAGAAGAAAAACAATGATCAGATTACTATAATGTGCCGTTCTAAGCAGGACTTCACATTTTTGATATTTTTATTCGAAGCCTCGTTTTTAATAAAGCTTCCATTTTAAATTAAACTATTTTATTTACTGTAAAAATTCCTTGCCAAGCTTCTTACTCTTCTATAAGAATATTTATATACTGTAGTTATTAAATGCTAGCTTTTTTACTTCTACTTTAATATTTATTTGATAAATCAGCTTGATAAATTCTTAGCAGTTAGTTTGTCTTTCAGAAAATTGGTTCACGATTGCTAAGAAGGGCGTAACATTAGTTAGTAAGTTAGTAAATTTAGTATGTTAGTAAAATTAGTATGTTAGTAAATTATGCATGTGTGAAAGCCATCTCCCTTCCCGCTCTAGTAAAGCTGTTCTTCTAATGATCGATTAAAATACATCACGATGGGTCAAATTTTTCAAAATCAAAAAGGAGTTATATGATGCAGATACACTTTCAATTTGTAATATGTAAAGGACATTAAAAAAACAAATTTGTTGTGGAAAATGCATCAGCTGGTAATGCCGTTCACCCTTCCAAGAGGATAGAAATGATACCTAACAACATCAAATCATTGTCATGTCATATCATGCATTATATTATCATATATTAATTGGTGTTTACTATTGATAACGCAGAAGCTGAAACGTTTTCTCGTCAAGCAAAACCTCTTTGAATATTCTATATTCCTATGGATTGACCTCTTAAGGTTTGTTCCTAATAGGCACATTCAGTGAAATCAGTACGAGGCTTTGATTTTTGCTTGTTTGAAGAATGCTACTATTTTCTTTGTGTGAAAGTAGTACACTTTCGTCTTACAATGAATAGGTTTTTACCTTGACAAACCTTTATCTTTGCCAATATTTCAAAAGTCAATATAGCTTTGTCAAACATGTTTTATAGCTTAGCCCATTTTAGTAATCTGTTTCTTGTATGTTTAAAAAGCATTGGATAGAGCTTTGTAATTATGAAGACTGTATTTTATGATTGATTCCCATAAAGTTAGTCAAATTCAGCTGAAGCTTATTTCTTGTTGTTGCTTTTTGTAGCTAAGTTTGACAATTTAATACAGGTTTTGAACATAACCACCTAATTATCACACTGGGGTGCTCTTTTGCTGAAGAATTGATTCTGGTGTTTGACGGTGATAAAAAGTTTCCATGAATCACTTTGAATAAGAAATAAAAAAGTTGCATAAAGTTAAAGAAATTCAGTATGTTTTTCAGCCAAATTTCACATAAAACTACCTTTTCCTGTGCTTAATTTTGTTTGTCGGGCTATCTCGTTCACTGACAGTTGATTTAAATCAGGCTTACCCAATATTAACTGGGCCTAACATCGAAGGCTGCATTAACAGAATGTTAACAATACTAAGAGCTCTTGCAACATTTCCACGTCCAACAGAAAGGAACAGAAGGCTTATAAACTGCAACTAGACAATATTTTTTATCACAGTCCCTCTAGTCCCTCACCATTAAATGAACAGGGAGCGCAAATCTTTAGCTGGTGCATTTTTTAGCCTTAGTTTATCAATAAGTTCTGATAAGTACAGAATTCCTTTTTAATTCTGTATAGAATTAATGTTTATCACACCACCTTTTTTAAATATTGTAAAGGAGTAAAAAGGTCGATTTCTATTTAAATTGAAAGCCAAGCTTCACTTATTTTAGCATAATCAAAGATGCAACCGTTGAAGAAAAGTCATGGATGTTTGAAAAATGGGCCTGGGACCACCCCCAACTATTTTCTAGCATTTCCAAGCTTGGTAAATACTTCAGGAAAAATAGCAATTTAGTGAAAAGCAAATGCTAAATCTAAGTAACACCAAAGCTGCCTAAAATACTTGAATTAGAAGCATTGTCGCTAATAGACGGCAAAGGTTATGGAACTATCATAGAGAAACTAAAACAAACACATCTGCAATAATGATTAAAAAGAGTATTTTTTCATCTCGTATGTAGAGTCACAAGATCTTGCCTTTCACTTTTACAATGCTTTTTAATGCTTTACAGATAGCTCAAATCATTTCAATCATATTTTTGGGACTAAACAAGAATATTTAATATTCTTAATAAGTAAATTTAGGCTATTGTCTTGACATTTAATGAATAAGTGTCCATTACGCTAAGTATAGTTGATTTAATACGTTCAATCAACCAGAAGTGTTGTTATGAACTGCGGCCACCTTTGTAGGTCCTACAAAACAAGGGAAGTATCATTTAGATTTAAGAACATGAAGATTACTGTCAACTGGTTTAATGCGGAATTCATAATAAGAACATTGAGTCGGGAATTCAGGCGTGATAATGGATAACAGCGCACACGAATCATGGTGTGGCTATGCGGCCATCTGTCAGGCATATTGGACGCTGCAGGATAACGATAAAAAATTTCCCTTTAAAAAGTTGCTGGTCATCGTAATATATGCATTAACCCAAGTAATTGTAGGACATAGGAGAAAAATCTTCGCATACAAGCCTTAATCTGCCACAGAAAACAAGTAATTTCCTTCAGTGTGATGGGGCGGATCTAACATCTGAGATGGATGTAAGTAGATTACGTAGCCCTCTATACACACAGCCGCTTGCATAATTCGGTGCAATAAAAAACATAGCAAATGTGACAATAACAGAAGAGAGACCCTTGCTTCATTTATGCAATCTCAGTAACTGATATGGTAGTTACAGTACCAAAAGCTTCTACTGCGTAATCACAATACCTTCAATTAGTTTGTAAACTCTGTTTGTGTGGTCCTGACCAACACAATGGTAGGAATTATAGGAACACGGCTCAAACTTCTCGGCAATGCATTTCTCGGAGGTGCCATCTTTTTCGATGCTTATCTTTGAATTTTCACCACTCCAGCATTCTCCTACAATACCATAACACAGTATAATTTAAAAATTTTGATTTAAATTCAATTTACTTTTGACACATTTCAAATTTCGATGCCTCTTTGTGTTCTCTAGCAACTCGGTGGTATGTAGATGACACTAGTATTATAAAAGCTCATTATGAAAATACAAAATATTCTTTTTTCTATCCTGATTTGAAAACAGGTAACTGTAGCTGCAATTTGGCTTTTGATTTAGCAGATTTGTAAACTGCCAATTTATGCAAAGATACACTGAATAGTATTGCAAAATTGTTGAAATATAAAATGAAATTATTACACATTTCACTATGCCCTGTCTACACAGAAAGATGACAAGAGCAACAACTATAACAAGTATGACCAGCATTACTATCATCAACATTCCATTATTCTTAGTTCCATCATAATTATTATTATTATTATTTTTGTTTTTTATGTTCATATTCATAGTCATCATTATCATTCAATTGCATCAATCTCCACAGCACCACCCACATCCCCTTACATCACCCACCACCCTTCTGTTACCCACTTCCGTCATCCCATTTTTCCCAAATGCGCTGCATTCACAACCAATCACCATCTTACATTTCAAATTCATTTACTCGTTCGTTTCATTTCCTCTGATGAAGCCCTGTGTGCCGGAGCGAAATATTAGTATTTGTTTAATTTAATTTATTTTGAAAAATTATCTTATAACATTGGATTCTCGTCGCCGTTTTGCTTTCTTCCTGAATTTTATCCTCATAATAACAATTGCATGCGATTGACCCCTTAAATTCTTGTCAGTCTGTGCACTGAGGAAGCATAAAATGGTTTTACAATCAGTCCAAACATGATCAAATAATAGCTTTGGTCTTGATCCAAATAAATCTTGTTTAGGCTTTTAATACCAAAAATTTGTAGTTAAAATTTGTAGACAAAGAATTCATTCTTCGTGTGCCGATATGCAATACACTCAGTTTTTTATAAGAAATAAGATCGATGTTGAGTACACCAGTTTCTTAATGTTCTGGAAGTTTCAATACTCATTGTCTCTTAAGAGTTTCTTATTATGATGTGATTAATTTTTTTATATGATATATTTAATATTATGATATATTTTTGATATATCCAATTTTTCATGCTAGGAAGAAATTTTAGTTAATGTTAGGAATTATTACAAAAGATGAGAGATTTTGAATCTGTTTTTTAATCTATGAAATGTTTGTGACCTTCTTTATCACGTCAAGAAATTCGCTTCCGTTCTGATTTTTATCCTTTGTGTCGTTTGTTCTAGGCCAAAGCGCAATCATGTTCTTAGGTTTTACAAAATTTTATTGTTTTCAGTTTTATCACGATTTAATACTTTCGTAATTCTCTTGCTTTGAGTCCTGAAGTTTTTTTTGACTGTCCAGTACTCGTTTCTTCAGCCGGTTTCTTATAAAAAATGAGTGTAATTATACATTGACTGAAGGACAGAAGAAACATCGTAATTCAGACAAAGATGGCTTACCAAAGAACTGAGCACCGAAATAAGTAAATCCCTTTTCTTTCACCGCTTTGGCGCATCTGCATATGAACTGAGGGCTGTACGTATCCCAATTTTTCCAGTCAATCAACTTGCCATTCCAGTTTGAAGTGGAATAGTCTCGTTCATTCATCACATATTCAGGCAAAGGACGTGGGTCAACGTTGTTGTCCTTGAAACAACCGACTGGTGCATAGGGAATATCACATTCTGTAGAAATATGACAAACAATTATTAATGCATCGTTACAACTATACATGGGGTCGTTTTTATCGGAACATCAGCTACATTCTGCAAAAAGATGACAAACAATTATTGATGCATCATTACAACCATACATGGAACCGTTTTCATACAAATACCACATTCTGCAGAAAGAAGACAAACAGTTATTGGTACATATTTATAACTATTCACTGGGCCGTTTTCATGCAAACATCGCATTCTGCAAAAAGATGACAAACAATTATTGATGCATCATTACAACCATACATGGAACCGTTTTCATACAAATACCACATTCTGCAGAAAGAAGACAAACAGTTATTGGTACATATTTATAACTATTCACTGGGCCGTTTTCATGCAAACATCGCATTCTGCAAAAAGATGACAAACAATTATTGATGCACCATTACAACCATACATGGAACCGTATTCATACAAATACCACATTCTGCAGAAAGAAGACAAACAGTTATTGGTACATAATTATAGCTATTCACTGGGCCGTTTTCATGCAAATATCACATTCTGCAGAAATATGACAAAAAGGAATTAGTGCAATAAAAAGTCCCACTTGTTATAAACCTGCTGACAATCCCTCTTGATATGTTTCTAACGAATAGAACCTTATGATTTTTGGTTAAGTTATAAGAACCACATTGAGTTTACAGGCCTATAAAAAGCGATTCTAATTACTTCAAAATACTACAACAATAGAAGTGACATTGTTTGATTTTTCATTTGATGATATTAACAGTTTTAAAGAGTGGTTTTATAAAAAGAGGTCCAAGGATTGTGACATAGATGATGATGAATCTAGATGAAACTACCATTTACGCTGATATACCTGGCTTTCTTTCACCATCAATCATAACTCTAGAAAACCTTCTCTAGAGGACTAACAACAATTACCTCTACATTTTAAAGCTAACTGTTGGCTTCGAATCCAATCTTGACACAAATGCAACAAGAAAACACAGCAATTATGCTCCTCTCTTATCTGGTTTACAGCGGCAGTTCAAATGTGTCTCCTTTTTAATTTTTCTATGGGCTCTCTTGGCATCTTCGGCAATTCCTGCAATTCATTCTTCAAAATGTGTGACTCTCTCTCCATCGATCAGCAACAAAAACGGTATCTCATTTCTAAACTTTCCAACATTGCCATCCGTACCACGTACTACATATTTTGTTGCAAAAATAAGCCATGGACAAATCCGGAATTACATCCTTTTTAACTTTGGCTGTTTTATTTTTTCTCTCAGTTTTTCATGACGATTGTTATAGTTTTTTCTTGTGAAACCAGGCTAGCCAATTGCAAGCTACGTTGTAATAGTGAAATTTGTAATTACTGATAAAGTAAGTAATTTAGCAGAGAATTTATATTCATGTGTGGATCGAAAACCATGTGAAAACCAAGAGAGACGCGTTTCATTGGCTTATCTGTTTGACACCAATCAATGAACGCTAATTTCTCGCCTAGTTGAAAAGTCCAAGAGAGGAAACGAACTTTTCCTGTCCATACAAGTCGGGATCCTTTGTTTTGATGTTAACTGAATATAATACTTCTAAATGAAAGGCGACCTTGCCTCCCCGATGAAAGGCGACCTTGCCTCCCCTGATGAAAATTTCGTCACTACACGTCTTGACACACTCTTGATTGTGAGTAAATGTTGATCGATTGCCGATTGCCAAAAACCCAATTTTTTCTATTTTTGAAGACTCTTTAGAATAAATTAAGAATACATTTAGGAATTTTATATGATTCAAATTCAAGAAAAAATGAGTTTGTCGTTGTATGTTGATCAGTGTGTAGTTTTAAAATTAAGAATTAATTGTTTGCAACAATGCAGTTAACTTGCTACACACGATGTTTTGTAGAGAGCTTGGAAACTCTCAACTATTAAAGCTTTTATATTTTGAAATGAGTTCAGTATTTCAGTTTTCCTTCACTTTTCCCACCTCTGAGATGACACGAACATATAATATTCATGCAACAGTCTTGACAATAAAGAGCAAACAAATTTTATCACAAACTTATGGTTTGCATGACAAATCAAACTGTCTGGTAATCACAAGGAACAATTTCATCTACGAAACACAAAAATATGACAAGTTTATCAAAATGAATCCAGCGTTTCAGCTGGGTGCCATCCCCCTTCCAATCGTTTTAAATGGAAACTTTCTAACTTTGACCCTTACATAGAATTTCTGAAACTATTGCATGTGGAAAAAAAGCGCTCGTGCCAAATCTTCATTATTTTGTTCAAATATAAGCCTTTTCTATCTTCTTTCAGTTTCTCTACAAACTGTGCATATCACAGGATAACTGCACCATCTTTCACTTCATAAACATTTACTTTCTTCTAAAGCTGCTAGGTTCTAGCAATAGCCTCGAATCGGTACGTGTCTGCCTTCTATGGCGGGAGGCAATACAGTATCATCCACTACAATACAGGAAGTTAACAACAAACGTTCAAAAAGACGCGACCAACCTGTAGGTGCAATTCGGTAGACATAATTAGTCGAGTCTTTTCCTGTGCAAACGGGCAGAGTATTGTCGCAAACCTCGCCAACTGGAGTAAGGCATTGTGATGACTTCTCATGCTTTTTATAATCTTTGTGGGAACTTGGTCCAGACCAACATTCACCTGCAAATTTATCAATTATTTTTACTTACATTTAGAGTTAATGTAAATAAGGATATCATAGCATATTGGATGAAATTTTACATGCAGTTGCTACTTAGATTTATCAGAAAGACCTGAAGCTTTTTCCTAAAATCAAAGATGCAAAATTTATATCTTTTTATCAATTTTTTGCTACATAGTTTCTGAAAATAGGTTTATAACACTAAGTTTATGACGCTTATCAAACATTGTCCTGGTATATTTCTCTCGATGTTACAACACGTTGTGATTTCTTGAATAACATAGGGCTGGCGACACTCTTAATTCCTAAATAATGTTACCATGAGTACCAGAGCCTCATGAATCCGGGGATAAAGTATTATTCGCAGCTGCGGTGGGAAATAATGAATAATCCTTGTTTGAAAAATTTTGCTGTGCCTAGTTTCTAACTTTATTTCTGAGACTAAAAAATGGAGACTCTGGCACCCAGGGTAAAAAAATGTTTGGCCATGTCAGTGACTCGAACCACAGATCGCGGATCTGTAGTCCTCAAACCTAACGACCGACCATCTTATTTACTTTATTTCATTTATTTTTTTTCATTAGATTCTTGCTATAAGAAAAAAAGCAAATGGTTTGTTGATAATGATCTTATAGAGAAAACCTATTATCAAAAAACAACCAAACTTGATTAATGAAGTTAGCTTTCTGTAAAGAGTCCCGAATAGGGAAATCTGACTTGGAAGAGGAAGGAATGAATGGTTAATCTGAGGATTATTATATATAGTGATATAGTCAATACCCTACAATTTATTCGAAAGTTATCTTTACCCACCGTAAAATTGAATGCCAATCATCTTGTAGCCTTTCGCAAACGCTTTTTCTGCGCATCTTAAAAGCAACGTGGAAAAACACATGCTTTGAGATAATCTTTGCTAACTGATTGTAATACGACTATTATCAAGAATTCACAATTGCTTAATTAATCTAAAAGATGTCGAAGAGCTGGTAAGACTGAAAGAACTTTGTATTGTTGTTCTTTGCTGGTCTCACAATATTATGCAATGAATATCATATTAACTTCGTTTAAATGAAATGCATTCAATCTAGTCAATTATCAAAATGAGTAGCTAATAAAATTACTTGCATTTTACATTGACAATAAAAAATAGTTGCTTTGATATCACTGGCATAAGCGGCTTATGTTTTACTGTGCTCGTGAATATGCTATTTTTAAATTTAAGGCAATTTACCAAACTAACGAATGAGTAGAAAAACGGCGAAGATTATCTTAGAATTAGGTGATATGAGAAAATCTTCATATTTTGATGAGAGCCTAACAGAGAATTTCAATGCATTTTTAACTTTTGAAAGTTTCTGATGGTGAGCAGGACGAGAAATTTTGAACAGTAGGAAAAACTAATTTTGTCGTAACTGAAATTTAAAAGGAGGGAGGTTTGGTTCCGAAAAAATCACCCTGAGATAAATATATATTTTTGGAGGCAGTATCTTTCATGTTCACCTCACTTGTCAGCCTGATAAAGTCATAAGAACAAGCGAAGAGTGTACAATTACCTGCATATAAATCCTTGCAGGTATGTGTCGTATGTCTTCCACTCAATCAAGCGACCATTGTATACATTGCTGTACGGGTCTCTTTCATTTATGATCTATAATGCATGCATATCAAACTACTAATTACTTACGTAATATCAATAACCAATATTATAAAAGACATCTTTACAAAAATATCCATCTAATTACGTCTCTGAATAAGAGTAAATTACACCAAATATCGGAAACATAGCATACTAAATCACTTTAAGTCCGATACTCTTTAGAGTATAAACGTCGAAGAATGACAGAAAGAAAGATGAAAATATACAGGTGTTGATCGAAAGTAACGTGGGAGGAAGAACGCGTTTGATTTGTTATTTTGTGGTTATCAAACTTGCATTCTTCCTCGCACGTTACTTTCCTTATACATTTTCAGCTTATTTTCAGTGTCGGACGAAAAAGGCTTTAGTATGCAATGTTTCCAGTGTTTAGAGCAATCTTCAAGTATTGCGGTAGCAAAAACTTTTTTGGAATAAGAGTAAGGTAAAAAGTGGTTAAATGCAGTTGAATGTTGATATCCGATTAAGTGAAAGGTAGTAGTTAAACGAAATTAGTCTAAGGTAAAAGTTGCTCTTTGGTTTATAGAACAGAACAGTTCTACTCCGAGTTTCACTCTAAATACCATTATCAGGCTGCTCCTTATATCGTTGTTATTATATCTAGTTTTTATGTCTCTGGAGGTATCAAAAATTCAATGCTTGTAGTTTCAATTATGTGGCAAATTACGCTTTTAATTATTCAATTACCGGCAATTAAATAAAGAAAATAATTTTTTAAGTCGGCATTTTGAAATCCGTTCAGAAAATTTGCGTAAGGTGGAATTCTTACTAAAACAAAAGATGGCAAGTTGCAAGCAAAGTTAGCATGGTTTAGAAAAAAGGTCTGCCCTTTTTCTCTATAATTGCAAGACAAATTTAGATAGTTCTGTACTGTTTTTGTATAGTTCTCGTGCTTGATGGATTTTCAGTGGTTGGAATAATGCTTCTTGAAAGTATTTTTACTTAGACCGATGTAAGATTTATGCAGATTGCTTCCTGTGTTGTCTACCTCAGAGTTGTCTATTATGCTTTTAGTCTGGCAAGCTCCATTTAGAGAGCATTGAAAGTAAAAGTCAGATGAAATCAGATAAAGGTAGGGTCCGATTAGATATTAGATGAAAGTACTCATTTTAAACAACGTTTTTGTGGTACAAAATTCAAAATTGGCTTTGAAAAAAGCAAATATTTTAGAAAATACTAAAGCTTTTCATCTGACATTCTTCAGATTATAAAACGTTAGAACATAGATCAAAACACTACAATAGGAATTATATAAATCCAGTTGTTGATCGAAATAGGCCAATCTAAAACGCGAGCACATGACTGTGGACGTTGTCCAGTCAGTGCCGCTTGCCTATTGAAAATGTTACCAATGGAGTCCAGAGGTAAAAACGCACTCCTTCTGTCTACACAATAGCGGTTTTTTCAAAGACATTTTGCTTTTATTAAAGCCATTTTAAATCATTTTAAGGAAATCAGTTGAAAATGAAAGTGTCTAAGAATCCGGGAGGTATTTAAAACGAAAATATATAAGAATATATAAACGAGAATATATAAAACGAAAGATAAGCTAGCTGCTGACTGATAGTTAGTCACAAGAAGGAAAGCTGTGGTTATAAAACTATGGATAGCAAAAACGCGATTTAGGAAATATACTATTTTCAAATCAAAAACAAATATCCAGAATCGTCGATAAACATCGAATCATAAAAAATCGAGTAGACCATCAAAACTTGTCTCAGTCGTTAATTTTAAAACTTCAACAGAAATCAAGTAATGGGTTCCAAAAAAGCCTGGTAAAGTGGGATTTACCTGTTCTGGCAAAGCCCTATTGCGTAGGTCGTCAGCAAAACATCCAATTGGCTCTACTTTGTATTTGCATTCATTCACTAAAATATCATCAACATACAAATGAATCATTTTAGCGATTGAGATACAATTAGAAACTGTGAAGTTCTAGAAACGGCACTCCAAGCCTGTTTAATAGTTTAGTTAAATAAATGAAAATAAGAATGATTTCCAACATGAAGAAAGCTGTAAACGATTTGCTAGGTGGAACGTGCTTTTTGCCAAGAAGAAGATGCATTTAGAGGGAATTTAATATTAGCCTAGGCAAGCAAAATAGTTGATTTATAAAATTAGCTCTACTTCTTGGGAGGTGGGGGGGGGGGAGAGATGCCATCCGGTAGATAGGGTGGGCGGCGGGACGCTTCGCTCATTAACAAGATTATCTTTTTTGTCTTTTAACTAAAGAATTGGCAGTGTTTTGATAACAGCGTTGATACATACGGACAGATGTCGACTGTGCACAGAAAACGTCCTTGCAGACTGACACGAGTACAAAGCCAGCAAGTATCCTACAATCAGTTAAAGAAAAAAAGAGTATTAAAACTTTCAAGACAAGTGACTTAAAATTTTAATACATTGTTAGGATGGATAAAAATTAATCAAGTGAACGTGCAAGGCATATTTTTTCCATTTTACATCATAATAATGTTAACTGTTAAACTTAGCTAAATGGATCTTTCAATCAGACACAATAAACCAAATCAATTACAACTAAAGCTTCAGGCACATGATTTATCAGTTTACGTTGGTTCATGCAAATAAACATTTAGAAGACAATAAAGAAATTATTGACAAAACTAACCATCTCGTTACAGATACCGTCATATTGTGAAATGCGACACTATGTATTTGTCTGTACTGTTCAACAATTTGTGACAAATGCGTCTAATCACATTACAATTTGATTTTAATTGTACTATCAAAAAGGAGCCTTAGGTGTTTTTTATTCAGTTTGCAGGTAGAATTAAACGGATCAATGCCTCGAACGGCGCATTACTTAACCAGTAAATGGCTGACAAGTTCACGAGAGAGAAAGTTTAGTAGTTTTACTCTGCCGTAGTTCAAAACGATGCGTTGCAGATAATGTATTTTAATATAATGAGTTTTATGCTAAGACTAGCATTCTCAACTGTTTTCATTCTATGTTGGAAACTAGTCTTTATTCCACAAAGTGCATCAAAATCAAACCGTGCAATTGCAGTCTAGAGGACTTTCATGCATGACTGGATTCTCAATAAACATTGTATTGTTTGCTGACATTGAGTCGGTGAATTAACGGCAATGTACTTGTTCTCTGTGAGCATGAATGTTAACAAAAATTTGGCAAAATTCAATAAAAGTATTGGTAACAATGCGAATTTTATCACCCTGAATATATTTCGGACAAGCACATTCAAATCGCTCTTCCATTAATGCAACTGAAGAATGCGATATATGTTTCGAGGAGCCTATATTCTTCAGTAATTTGATGTTTTTTCTTGCTACTTTTTTATTGGGAAACTATCCTTTATTATGGCCAAAATACTAGATTCATTTGCAAAGTAAGTAAGTATCGTTTAGGTGTTTAAATATGGTATTCTAGATAGGTAAGCTTTGCTATTATAATCGAAGTAGGAAGTGGTTCTTAAATTCCATTGAAGGGTTTAATAGGTCAAATTGTCGCTGTGCATGAATTATGAACTATTAAATAAGTAAGTTGTAATTGTACGATCTCACCGATCCTTATCTTTATAATCTGGATTCTTGGTTTACGGTGCCTCAGGCCATCGACACAACGAAACCTAATCTGCTGAGTTTTTGCGCGTCTTATCTCCAGCGAAATGAAAACTAACTAACTAAAAATCTAATGGAAAAGTATAGACATAAGCGGTGGTTAATTACGTAAAACAAATAAGGTGGCGTGGGAAAGGAAGGGCTAGGCCGAGTGTGAATAGTTTATGAATTTAGGTGTAGGTAGATGTGTAGGGTTAATGAGGGCCTAAACAAAAGAGAGAAAATGTTGACATAGTGATATGTTCGTAGAGGGTAGTGATGTAAAGAAAGTCCTGTAGGTAAAATATATAAAGTAAAAATGGATGGCGATAGGTCAGGAAAAATTAGAATGAATGGAATCACTACAAGGGATTGTACATCTAGGAGCAAATTCACAATAACACTGCTCTTGTAATAAAACTATTTTCGTTGGCATGAAAGGATTAAAATTAGCTTATTCTCACAAATATCAGAATATCTAAACAGTCAAGAAGATTTTATCTAAAAATGTAAAGAAAGTATTTTAATAAGTTTATAAAGTTGAAAAAGTACGTAATTTCTCCTATATTTTGGAGAAATTACTTGATGCACCCAAAGATTTGGAGAAAATCTTTGGGTGCATCAAGTATTCATCTGTTTCTAGTAATGGACCGGCCCTTTGACAATTTGCCTAAAATTGGCGTGACTTGGTGTGGCATATGATATTGTTATGCTTCGAATACCTTCGTGGATTGAAGTATGCTTTTTTAAATTCTGGGCCTGTGACTAGAAATTAATTTTCTTCCAAATGAGTACATGGAATCGAGCTGAAATGGCTGATGTAAAGGAAAACTATTAGTTTACTTTATAACTTTCAAGCACAAATTTCTTCGAATATTAAGGTAGAATATAAAATTTTAATCAATTAATGTAGCTGGTGACTTTATTCGAGTCTAGAGACAGAGTAGACTAATCAATTCGGGTTCAAAGGGAAGATACCAGGTTCTATCCTGCAATCGAGTGCTTTCAGTAAACATGCTAGTGAGGTCGTGAGTATTAAGAAGTGATCAATGTGCTGAGCAACTAGCAAAGATCAAAATATATTGTCTAACAAATTGTTTCCATTTTTCCAGGGATGGCGCCCCAGGTGGAACTGTCTACCTCAATTTTCTTTAAGAATAACTTTCATTTCATTCAAATTTTCAGTTCATTAAAAAGTATTGCAGATAAATATAAAAGGGCTGGTTGATTATAACCCGCATTACATGACATATAAGAATTAAATCTTTATAAAGATCACTTCTTCACTTTTTTCATTAAGATTTTTCTTCCTCTATGTTTTCCTTTAAAATTGGTGCTCCTTGCCTTATAAAGGACTTAGTTTCTGGGTGTGCTGTCGTTTATGGGTTTGCCGCCTCTGTTTAGAAATATCTATTTTCGGCCGAAATGACTGACGGTCCATCAAGCCACATTTTCATAACGAGTTTAGGTCTCTAAGGCAATTAATACCGTTGTTATTAAATAAAATGATTTCAATAATGTAATATTAATTAAATAATTCTAGCAAAATGAGCATGGACCTCGCCGGATTGAGTTTCCTCGCGATTGGCTAGCCCGGTACAACCATTTCTTACATTCTTAAATATATTTTATTGTCATCCATTCAGTTTTTATTATTTTGTGAGTTAAATCGATTAAAAGAAAAAAATTCTGACGATGCAAAAAGCAAACGGCATCTCTTCAATTCTCCAGCAGAAAGAGATAATGCTGTTTGGATTATGATGTTGTTAATTTGGATGTGATATATTCTTTGGTGATGGCTATCCACGTGCAAATCATTGAAAATGTTTACGAAAGAGGAGTAGATGTCTTCAAATATGCACAAGCATCTTTTTGGTACATTGCCGAGTTTAGCAACGTGATATGATGATCTTAGCCATGGATATCTTGATTCTTGGCCTTAAAGACTTTGCTACACTAGCATGCATAGCGGCAGTTGTCTTGAGAAATTGACTATATTTTGTATTTTCATGCAGTACGATCTTAGGCCGGCTTTTCGAATTATAGTCGCAAATCGCACAGCAGTACAAAGAACCTTTAAATCTAAGATACAAACATGTTATAGATAAGAAAGAAACGCCAGGACGACAGAATGGCATATAATTTAAAATTGAGTTTTGATTCCTAGTGTATCGTCCCTCTCAGGACACAGTTTGCATACAACAATCATACGGAGGAATAATTAAGGCGAACAGAGAAATCCAAAGTGTGAATTTTTTCTCTACTGACAAGAGAGCTGTTATATTCGCACAATTATCATTGGATATTAGTTCAGTTGCAGATCATTTAGTTTAGTAACAAATAAACATATTTTCTGGATTTTGTTTGATCGAAAATGTTGGTGTATAGTTTTTTGTCTTTAATTTCCAGACTGTGTCCGCAAGTAATTTTTTCCAAAGTTGTTCTTAAGTTTAAACTTTGCCGTGCAAAATTGTTCGATTTTTACCGTAAATTCTGGGGGGCTTATTGCTTTTTAGCACTTTAAAGGGGGGCTTAAAAGAGAGGGGGCTTCATAAATATTTTGTAATAAAAAATCATTTATAGTGGTAAACTAATTTTTTGTTATTTGCGAAATGAAAATCATCAAATCAGCCTTCTATATCAATAATATTGTCATCGTCATCGTCATCAATTATTTATTCTAAAATATCTTCTTGGGCCATGCCGCCTTCTGAAATCGAGCATTCGACAATGTCAACTTCATCCCTCAGAGTACCAACGGCCTGTAATTTTGGTAAAAGGCTGGGCCGTGCTTAATGCACATAAAATCTTTATCTCGCATCTGCCTTGACTGGAAAAGACATGATGTGAATGTTGACTTGATGTGAGGTATTTAACGACCAATGAAACAATGAAAATATTTGTTTTTATGTCAAGTTTGCTTATTTCAGCATTAGTGAAAGTTTTTTGGGGGGCTAAATTGAGAAGGGGGGCTAATTAATTTTTTCCTTCTGAAAAGGGGGGACAATAAGAGAGGGACCTATTTGAGGAGGGGGGGGGGCGCTAAAAATACAATTTACAGTATGTTAGATATAAAGACAAGGTAATATCGACTTTAAAACAGATATCACATAACAAATTGCTTGCATATTTAGTGATTTCGACTATTTCTTTTCAGAGACAGCCTTTGCCATAACTTTGAGCTGCTGAATCTAATAGTCTCAGTGCCATCTGTTGATGTCCTTGCCCTAGGTAAAGCAAGTTTATACATCTAATAGATAAAACATCTTCAAATAAAGTTCGATTCAGATTATTGACAGTCGGTTTATATCAGTCTAGAGAAGCTAAAAACATTTTTTGGAAAGCAGGCATTTATTTCGTTGTAGCTGATAGCAGATACATCTTTGCTTTTTATTCAAAGTACACGTTCTTGATTATTGCTTATTTTATTAGCCAAATTGTTTTCATGGAACATTCATACAGGTGAGCAATAACTTAAATGAAACTTTATAAACAAAGTCATTGTTAAAGGTGTATTCATGTATGTTGATTTGCGATGTAAAGCATCAAGTTTTTGAATGGCTTTATAAGTCTGTTTTATACTTCTGCCTAGAGCTTCTTCAAGAGGTGTCAATTTGTTGATCTCTCTTACCAGAGGCCGACATATATTTACAAAGATTTTTTTATCGTCGTTGAAAAATTAGAAGATTACATTGGTTGTATGAAAATTGAATGAAACAGGGCATTGATACCAGCAACGTGCGCAATTGGCTCATACTTCGTGCGCCATCGTGAACTGAAGAAGTACCAGCTTGAAAATATACATTAAGAAAGATGAATGCTGTTTAGAATTGCTGATACCTGATGTACGGGTGGATAAGATACATAATCATCAGGTGTGCAAACGTAATGTCAAATGTAACTGTTTTAATGCATTGGATTTGCTTTGCTCTGTTACGTGTTCCACTCTGATGCATATGAATCTTCTAACAGCATCTATTAAAAAGAGCTTGGATGCATTAGAATTTGTGTAGCATTGGCACCGATGCTACCCGTAAGGTCCTTTTAGTTGCTTCTTGCATAATTGTTATTAATTACTGTTTTTTCTTTTTTTTTTCTATCACGTTAAAAACAAACACAAAAAAACTCAAGTTGATCATTGTTAAGATGGAGGCAAAAAACATAACGTTATCGAGTTGCCTCCACACCAAACATTACAAATATTCCAGAACTTTGCATGATACACTATAAATACGCAATAAAGAACAACACAGCACAATACAGCACAATACAGTACAAAATGCAACTTTGTAAGGTCATCGTGTCAGTTCAGGACCACAGGATTCAATCTACCAGATATAGCATACAACGACTAAAGAGAATTCATTGAAATCGTTTAGTTTGCTTGACGTATTCAACGGTGCATTTCAGTATCAATTAATTACCCTTTACCTTATCTTGTATGTTCGTGATAAATAATTCAGTGGGGCTTGATCACAGGGTGGCTTGATGACGTAATTTTCTGAATTTTAGATCATAAACATGAAACTTCAAAAATAGTAAAGAGAAAACACGAAACATCATTTTGAATATTCTAACCGACGATTTTTTTATTTTGCTGTCAAAAGTTCAAATCACAAGCTTGCATTAGATTTAGTTTATGCTATCAGAAGACTTTGTGCAATGGATGAAATCTGCATGAATGATGATGGAAAATCCTTGGCTTTGTGGATCGGCACAACGGATTCTGATGTAGATTTCACTTCGTCAAGTCGTCAAGTACACGCCACTCTGCTGTGTGCCACTTCAAGAACACGCCACTATCGCAGCAACACAAATTTGGGTACCGTTAAATTGAGTTACATAACCTCAAAGGAATACGGATTCGTGGAAAATGGACCAATCAGAAGACCGTTTTCATTCGAATAGTAGAAAACTATAAGTATGGTTCATTCTCTTTTAGTCTGGAGCTATCATCAAAAATCGGGAGATGGTTTCTGGAACGCGTTTTTATCTGGTGTTCATAAGATAAACGCATTTTTGGTATTGCATCACAATCATGACATCAGAAAGTATTTTCAATCTTTTGAAATTAGATTATAAACCTGAGAATGTTGCAAAAACATGCAACTGTTTTACCGCAACGACCAGGTAACCCCAAAAGCCAGTGCCTAATTCAGAGTCCTATTGGTCACTACTAGTGGCCTAGGAAATTTAAAAAGTGGTATTGGAAAAAAATTATCAGTGGGGAAAAACTCGATACTTTTAATTACACGACATCGTGTGAATATGATTTATTGGAAAAGCACAAATCATCGTGTTCAAATAGCAGGTATCGCCCATCTATTGAATACTTTTTTCGTAAACTTTTCCCAGTCGTCTTCTACAACTTGGATTCTGTCCTTCCCAGAAGTGGAATAGGAATAGTAATTGAGAAAAAAGGAGAAGGTTTAAAATTGACATATTTTTTTCGATTCTTTTCGATTTTTAAAACAGATTTAAAAAATATCTATTTTTTTTCGATAAAAGTCGTATTTTACATGATGCTTTTTTTCATTTTACCACATTTCTTTTTTGATGCACTTGTTCATTGAAAAAGGTGTTTATGTTTTCAGTTCTGTATCCGAGAGGGCGTTACAGTCCGTGAATGAATTGCAAAATTTTCAAATTTGCGCAGCTTTTGCCATCATTCTCTTTACATAGACTTAGAGAAGCGTTGAAACATTTCTATTGCATGACGGCTTTTCAATTTTAAGATATAATCTCAGTCCATTCGTGTTCTTGACGACCGTACTAGAAAACAAAAAAAAGGATTAGCTGTAGAAACAAAGATAAAAAGTAAAAAGCTCGCAAAACAGTTTAATCTATGCGATTTAATACTCTATGGTAGTACAACTAACAACAGCCACAAAATGACTTTAGGGGTGTACTGTTAGGTAAATAAAATAGAAATTGGTATAGACAAGGACCTTATCATTTATTGACCAGACAAGGACTTTACCTAACACTTTCAGTGTTATTAAAGGTTGCGGTGTGAGAAGCCTCTACCCCTAGCAATTGAAATACATTTTGTATAATCGTAGCTTGGTATATTAAATTGCATCCTTATAAAACAGGTACCATGAAGAAACAAAATTTGTCAAGCCCAAGAAATCAAAACCTTGTGCAAGCGAATACAAGAAAAACCAAAATTGGATGACATTAAGGAATGGGACATCATGAACAATCAAATAAAGTGCTGCAAATAGTCATATGGAGAGTAGCACGTTAAGGTGCGATAGCAACATCATACAGGGATCGCAGCATTGTAGAAGTTACAAAGACGATTCGCTGCTCTGACCCCTTTCATATTCTACACAGGGATCGGAGCATCATTGAAGCTACAAGGCCGATCCACTGCTCTGACCCCTTTAATACCCCATCTTACAAAAATCATACAATAATAATAATTATGAACACAGAACAATAACTTACTAACCTGAATATCATTTAACTCTTGGTAGAAGCGTTTTGTTAGATCCGGGCCATTCTCCATTGTTGGAATATGCAATTGCTGTAGGTTAGATAGGTAAATTAAACTTTCTTTAATAGGTAAGCTTGTCACAAACAAGGCCATATTTTCAAATAAGCAGAAACTTTCTACACGATTTAGAAATTTCGCGTGCTGGCTGTTCGTTTTAAGAAATCGATTTTTGAAAGACTTGGGAAATTACAAGGAATAAAAAACTGACAGAAAAGAGCCCAATAGACAACCATGTTACAGAACAAGACAATCGTGAGAAATTGCAATCATTATCAAAACAAGGTCATGATCTGAATCCAAAAAGCTATGTTTTTAAGTTGAGCCAGATAGATGTGATCTGATACCGACAACGGTGATCCCAGGAATAAAGAGTGTAACTGGACAATCCAGACCAAGATGCAGAAAATCCAGACTTAGATCCAGACAATCCAGAACTATATCCAATCTTAGATCAAAATGATCATAATTTAAATGCTGACAATGAATAGTTCAACTATGCAGACCAAATCCAAGTCTTGACAACCATAGACAATCAAGATCTTTATCTTGATATGATAATGCCCATCAAAAAGGCAATCGAGACTTAAATCTTGGGAATCTAGATCTGATGAAGAAAAGAGAAGCAAGCAAACATGTGCACAAATATTCACAAAGAAACCCAGTTCAACAAAAATACACTTACTTCTCCTTTGTAGAGAATCCTATCTACTGGACAAACCATACATGCCGTTCCTGAACCAAATATTTCTTTAATCTAGAAAAGATTGTTCGATGTACTTCAAGATCTCAGATCAACGATTTTTACAATGACTGATTATAAAATCGAAAAATCTCACCAAATTTGTTGCTTGCCTTCATTTCATCTTTTACCAGAGCAAGGATGACACAAAAATTTTATAGAAACTTCTGAGCAACTATAAATTTTACTAAGAAAACAAAGAAATATTTTAGCTTACCCTTCCTTCTTTGGCGGCTATCGATAGATCCTTCATGGTAAACATTCTCTCAGACACCTTGAATTCACCCTGGTATTAAGGAGAACCGAAAATATATGAAAGCAAATAAGAAGGCTTTACTAAAGAAAATCGTTTTAGCATTGTCTTCAAGTGAATACAGCATCGTTTTGTTTATCCTTCTGAGTGTAGAAACATCAGATAGTGACTCAAAGTAAGGGCCATTCTATGTCAAGATGCAGATCAAAAGAAATGTCGGATAGAGAAAGATGTATTTTATTGTCCTTGTTTTGTTCAATCAACGACCGCAAACCTCTCAGCTAGTTGGAGAGTCCTAGAGAGAAAACACAAAATCATTCTGTCCAACAACAGTCTCTAGTTAATATATAACTTGGAAAGCCTTTATTAAAAAGAAAAGGGGAACTAACGATTTCTTCCAAAACTAAGTCATGTTTATGAATTTTTGTGCCAAAGTTAACTTTTTATGTATGACGCACTTGTTAGCCACTAGTCGATAAAATAAAAAGATAAACGGAGTCAAGTAGGCTATTTTTCTGCCTTTCTGCATAATCTTCTAATTTGCAGAATAAAAAGGTTTTTTGAATGCAGTATCATGTGGGCGGGGAAATTTTTTGAAAACAGACCTTCATCAATCAAAGAAGTCAGATCAAAGTGAATACAAAGTAAGCAGTCTAAGAAAACCAATGAAAAACTAGCTAATAATTTAAAGGCCTTTTTAGCAAAAACAATAATTAGCTGGTAAAATATTTTCATACCATTCAAATATTTTTAAACAAGAATCCCTTCAAAGACATGGATAAAACGTATCCATCAAAAAGAGATTGTAAAATTGATGGCGCTATTAAGGGTGTGTAGCAAGTAAGTGAGGGAGATCAAGTTGATGAATATAACAAAGTGTGGGTATCGTCGTGGGTATCGTCGTGGGTACCTTATAATGGACGCCAAGCCTTAGTGCTATTCGCAATATTTTCTCAAACAAAAATAAGGTTCTATATAAAATGATCAATTGGGATATATGCAGAAAAAATTTGCATTTCAATCTACATGTGTATCTATATACATTTCGAGAAATACATACCCAACTTCTTGCTAATTCTAAAATGGACTTGCGTGTTATACCAGCAAGTGTAAGGCCATCCAATGGAGGAGTAATGAGTTCCTCAACTAAAAAAGCAGGAAAATTGGGTACTTTTTGAACAAAACTCAATTATCATTTAGGCTGTATATCACCTCATCCCTAATATTCTACACTCCCGCGGGGCTGCGAATTTCACCTCGAATTCCCTACATTTATAAGAGATTAACTCTCGTGTTTGAAAAGAATCGGCACATCGTAGGCAATGACAAAAACAGATGATGTTAATGTTAGAGCTTCCTTATTCTGTTATTAGTATTTTCATGTAATTTAGGCAGAACCCCCGGCAGAGATAGGGTGAAAGAAAGTGAGAGGGAGTTGGAAAAGAAGCTAGGACGGGGAGGTTGAAAAGGACTGCGAGAACAATAACAGTTTTTTATATTCTAGAGGAAGGAGAATTTATTTGCTGTCATCGTTTTGTTAGAGCTTTATATTCTAATCTTGGAAAAGTTGAAGTATTTTTCGAGTAGAATCTATGCAAACAAACGCACCTTTGGAAATTGGTTAAAATGAACAATAACTCGTTCAACACTAAGCATCAGGAAAGCACCAGGCAAAATATGTTTTGATAGATCAAGAGAATCACGATCTTTCAACAGTAAATTGTCACTTGACTGCCTCTGATTATTAAGCGCTAGGAAAATCATTAGATCTCTTTAATTAAAGGCGTAAGTATAAAGAGCGGCTTCAAGTTTTTAGAAGGAGCCAAGAATCTACAAGATTAGCAAAATCCATAATATCCTAAGATCTACTTTAAGGTGCGATGTAGACAAATCTAGCCACATAGAATCTTTCTTTGATTTTCAAGAATGTCTTTTTGTTCTAACAAGAGTTTGACGGCAAGCAAGGAAGGAAGATCAACGTTGCACAGAAAGAAGAGGCGCATTCAAAAAGGTTGCACGGACAGGGCAGCAAAACTGTGTTTGCCCCACTATGGTAAAAAATGTCACAATCTGAGAGGATGCAATAAAAGGTCGCTACATAAAATCAAGTGACGTTACTAGGTTATAAAGAAAATATAAACACGAATTTTAGATTTGACAGGAAAATACATGACGTCATCACACACAAATGATGACGTCATATAGTTTGTTGACAGAAAATGCAACTGATAACGTCATTACATATGCAATCTTGTCGCAATCGTTCAGAAAATATCATTGCAGTGCGTCGAGTTGACACTTACCCCCAGAATCATTGATCCAGTACATAAAAAGATTCATAGTCCCAACTTCAGTTACCTGAAAAAATAATTGATTCAGAAAACACAGATAAGGGGCTTTTAAATGCATACAGGAAAAAACAGATAAAAAGACTAGCAAAAAAGAAACAATAAGAGGGAAGAAATGTAATCACATGAGATGACCTAAAGATAGAGGTTAAAGTTAGTCCCGTACTCGATAACGAGCGCTGGGGAATTCATCGTTAGGGGCACATTGTCCTGGGCAACGGCATTGTATGGGATGATGGTCAATTCCTTTCAACGCCGCTTTTATCTTCCTAGTATGTTTCAACAAGGTATTTATTTTCAGCTGAGTGAACTGAGGTCCGTCCGCGAGCCGGAATCGAGCCCGGAGCACCGAGTCAAGCGCCTTAACGACGCGGCTACCGCGGCACCGAGATGGCCTACAATCACAATTAGAGACAGTCAAACACCCCCAAAAGACGCTTTTTCGCCACACCCATGTATTGAAATCTTGGTAACCGCATGAGCACAGAAGGGATAAAGTCGATAGAGAACTTTTATCTGCATATACAGAATTCTTATCGAGGGCTATTTTATGCAACTGCATATCATAGTAATTTTACGGTCGTGACACAAGACAGTCATTTTAAATGCAAACTAAAGAACGTATTGCTTTGGTTTAGGGCTACCTTTATAAGCTAGAGAAAAGCATTCAGTAATTGGCAGTTTTACAGGATACATTCGATTTTATAAACAAACTAAATAAAACTTGAGGCCGCGAACAAACGTCAGTTTCAATTTGCTCCTAACCTGGTCATTAAATAGCCACAAAACTTGATTGCAGCCTTGTTTTTCGGCTTGTCCTTGTATATAAACAGTAGCACCATAGTTTCTATAAAAAAGAACGAAAGTAACGTCACATCCATCACACAGGCCTCTTTAGATAATCTCTTTAGATAATCATTTTAGATAATCTCTTTAGATAATCTTTTTAGATAATTTCTTTAGATAATCTGTCTAGAGCAGGTAATCTCTTTAGAGCAGGTAATCTCTCTAGAGCAGGTAATCTCTCTAGAGCAGGTAATCTTTCTAGAGCAGGTAATCTCTCTAGAGCAGATAATCGTTATTGGCACGGACAGAACAAAATAATCCTTCACGCCGAAGAAACAATTTGAAAAGACTCAAACTTATGAACCACTGAGAATAATCCAGTTGATGCAAAGAGCTGTGAAGTGCGATTAATGCTCCGAAACATGCGTTATATGTTATGCATTGCAATATGAGTAAAGATCCTACTCACCCACCGGCTTTTACTTCACCAACACCACCAGGCCAAGACCTTATATATTTCTCATCAGCCAACAAAGAGACAGGGTTGAATGTTCCAGACTTAAAGTACGGACCAACAGGGCAGGTGATGACAAACAGCATGGCGGACGACGGAGTTTTGACGCCAAGGCTGGGCTAATAATAACAATAAAAGAGTTAGAAGGTGAAGAATTAATATAATGAATAAAATAGAATAAGGTTATGAAGCAATCATTCGCAAAAATTGCTTAGATAGCATAAATTCTTTTATCAAAGTGTACTGGTTTTCGGAAGCTTATCTGAGTGGCTGGAAATGAGACTGACTGAAAGCAGCCTATCGTCGACTTTGTTACAATATTGCGATATCTGATTTGTCATAAAAGCAGGTGTCTTTGTCGCATTATTATTATTAAGTATTAAGTATTATTAAGTCGTATAATTCAGAAAAACTAAAAAAAGACAAAGAAAACAATAGGGCGGCAAAACGCATCATTTTACAGCTATATTACATTGATATTTTCAGTAGGTTTATGTCAAGTGTCGTTTGTTCCCAAGCTAAATACCAACATTATAACAAGATATGGTGTCTTACTGCACTTCATCTATTCATCAAATAATTGTCATAACAAGCAAATAATTGTCACAGCAAAACAAGCCAACACTTGCTCATTCAGCAACAAGCGTATTTGGTACCTCTGTTCCAATTAACGTGGGCCGTATGTAGAGCGAGCAAGACTGTGAATATGGTACCCAGTCTTGGTCCAATCGTACGAGTTCCACTAGGCATTTATACAATTCTTCTTTATCAAATGTCTGAAATGAAAAGGCACGAGTTGAGAAAATTTTAAAAAATTTGTGATTTATCTATAAAAAGGGCCAGTTACACTATGTCTACAAGCCATGAAACAAAAGAATTAAATAACGAAAGGAAGAATGAGCGAACAACGCTACAAACGGGGTAAGCAGGCTCAAATAGAAGACCTTTTTACCTGTGAAGTACAGGGGTAATCTTCTGTTAGGCACATTAATTTATTAATTTCTCTAACAGTTTGCCTAACCTATCCTATACGAAAAGGGTTCTTTTTCACTTTCCAGTTGGAGAAAAAAATTGGAAAAAAGCGTGCTTGTAAAGCATATTGATTCATATTCACTCAAATTACCAAGGCTGTGGGGATGCTTGCTTAAACAGGGGGGGGGGGGGGGGTGATGCTGTTTGCTTTTATTGCTTAAATGACTTACAGGTATTCTAAAAAACCGGAAAATGCAAAGGGGGTTCAGGAAATAGTTCCAAATTACCTACTGTTTGAAGCTTTGACAACTGAATGTAAGAAAAACGTTTTTTCTTTCGCCGAGTGTAAAAAACAAAATCATTACCCAACATAATGCATAAATTTCCACTAGTACATACCACTAAAACTATGTTCAAGTAACGAATGGCAATAACATAAAAATAACATCAAAATAACCTAAAAATAGATCCGAATGTATTTTAAATAGGAGAAAAAGATTTCCCTTTGAATTAGAAGACAAATAAAAAAAGCATTTCTTTAGAAAAACAACCAAAACTTATGTATTCATGCTTTAAAGGGTTGATATCGGTTGTAGTCCTCAAATACGTATAAAACCTCTTTGTGTGCTGCACAGAGTAAACAGCACTGAGACTTGGTGGCAATTGTATATGTATGTATGTATATGTCTGTGATTTATTTAATGTTATTTGTTACAAAAATGATCAAAAAACAGACAAACATGAAGCAATTTCAAGGATTGCATGAGGTAGCTCATTTATGGCAAAAAGAAGCACATTTATTTTCATGGAACAAAGTTTTGATCAGATTTATTAATTCTTTTGAATTTCCGGATGTTTGATTTCATCTGGAAGTGAGTTCCAGATTTTCAACTCTTAGAAACTGAGTTATCTGATTCCATAAATTGTGGTTCTGACTTTTGGTGTCAGAAGGGGACTTTCTACACGAAAGTTGTAGAAAGGGAAAAATGGTCCTTCATAAAAATATCATTTAGACTGCTGAGAGTCTTAGCTACTCCACGTGCTAAGATTCTAATTGACTGTTAGGCACATTAATTTATTAATTTCTCTAACAGTTTGCCCAAATGATGGTAGTTTCCTTTGAGTTGACAATTTAATCCTTACAGGAGGGTGAATAACTACAAATATAAACATGCAGATCCAAAACGAATATGTTAATTGTTGCTAAGGCTTTATTTCATCTACCGAAAAATGATTTGAAAAAAGTCAGTATAGGTTTTTTCATACCTCTTCAATGCAGTTGATTCATCTTAAAGTCACACTGCTTCAAGGCACTACCGTTCATAGTCACATAAAATTTAGACCTAAATATGCAAAACTATTCAAATTAGTCCAGCTTACAGTCAATTTCCACTTACTGTCACAGCTTTTCAAGGAACATTTGGTGTGAGCAAAACCGGAGTCTACTGTACTACTTCTTTAACAATTAAAGATAACTAACATCATCGGGTATCACCTTTTCCAGTTACTGTTAAGGCACATTTTGATTATTACATGAATAAAATACCAATGTTTATAAAGAAAACCATTACCAGGGCAGCAAGTAAGTCATTAACAAAGAACCAAACATATTAGAGAAACATTAATATATTTCTAAAAAATGAGCAGTATTTCATGAATTGTGTTGTCTCTGAAAATGAAGATAACTGTGCAACTGTACTCCTGGCAAGAACACACGTTAGAACTTCATGCTGGAAAGTTCGCATTTTGCACGCCAAAGGCATGAAATCTTGGCGTCCGATTCCTACCGCAGGCTTTCCTAAATTCGATAGGCACTTCACGCCACGCTAAGCAACCCTCAGGAAAATACGTTGTATATTATATTTGTCCGACAGGGATGTGCCTAGTCTGTGTGTAGCCTCTACGCTAGCTCCTGACGAAGAGGTTATGCAGGTTACGACGTGTCGTTTATTGTATCATTTTCAAATTAAAACGGTACACAGGCATAAGTGGTGTTGCCAGGGTGGGGAGGTTTAGCGGCTCTTATGAACCTAACAGTATGGGTCCAGGGATCTACCCACGGGAAACAAGTCCTTAAAAAAACCTGAAGACGTCTTCTGTTGCAAACATGTTTTAAATAAGAGTGCCATTTGTAAGTGTCACTAGTTAGGGCCATGAGACATTTTTTTGGAGCAGAAAACTTTTGTGACCACGCCCTATAGAATAGCTTGAGTGTATCAAATTTCAACTGCTTAGTCATATCTTGATTTTGATATTCCCTGTTGTTGGATTCTGTCTCAATTTTGTTTTTTGTCTGACAGATCAACCCCCTTTTGCCTAACCTCAAATGTTATTACTGATTTCTATTAAATCGACCCTGTAGATTACATATCCAAGATGGATCACTTTCGATTTTGACCGGAAGTGCCTTAATTTGATGACGTCAGAAAATAAGAAATTTATCCATTCTACCTGCAATTTATCGGTTCCCTTACACCCATTTTCAAGAATATTTGCATATTTTGATCCAGCACCACAAGGGCTATCGATTGATATATATTTTATTAATTTTTACTGACAAAGTTATTTTTAGAAATGACGTCATCATTACATAAAACGATGTTTTGCTTGGACTCCACTTATTTTTTGTTACCAAAATGTGTTTTATGATACAGAAATGTATTCCTTTGCAGGGCAATTCTTAGTTTACTAAATTGGGGGCAATTTACCCCTTACCCTCTCGTTCTATTAATTACTGAAACAATAGTTTATCTTGTTCTTCAAGAAGAGACTTGTTGTGGGACTGGGGTATATTGTATGTTTAAGAGACTGTGTGAAGCTCAGTCATATAGAAAAGGAAGTCAAACATTTTTTATAATAAATTGTCTGTGAGGAACTCAGTACTCAATATTCATGACAATTAAGTAACTTTCAGTACTCAGACGTTTCTACTGTACGCCTATGTTTCTCATAAAAATACTGTGTATTTAGTCTTCGAAAGACTTTTCTATAACAGCTAACACAATTTCATTGTTACGCAAATGAAAAACACATATTTTGCGTTAATTGACTGCTTTTTTCGGAAATGGAAAAATTTCCAATCCTCTGAAATGTCAGAGAACATTCAACACAGGAATTTTTCTGTTGTCAGTTTAAAAAGCAATACACGTGCTTGTAAACTGTGACTGACTAAAGCAGAACAGTTTTTGCAAGAAACATGGCCTCAAGTAGGTCTTCTCTTCCTTTGCACGATGAAGAAGAAAGAAAATGTTTGCTTTGTGGATAATTGATTAAAGGAGGAAAAGTGACTGAATTTAAGAGTGCAGGTTGGGCGGCTTTGAAGGAAAAGGCCCAAAGATGGTCTATGATAAACATCACCTTTGACGATCAAAAATATTGCTTTGCGAAAGTTCATGAAAAGATAAAGGACTGTGATACCGCTTTTGGCAAAGCTCATACGAACTGCAGAACATCTTTTCGAACCATGATAGAACGGAGTGAAGCAAAGCATGGTGTTATTCAGGAAGAAACGCTGGTCCTTTTAGAGCTGGATTTAGCACTAGTCCAAGCAACACCAACACTTGGATTAAAACGACGGAATTACATGCCAAATTACAGTTAGCATTAAGAGGAAAGATCAATATATCTACTTCTTCAGTTCACAAGGAACAAACACCATCTGGAAAGAAGATGCATGTTGCTCATGTTAACGCTCTCAAAGATAAACCGACAAGCTATTAAATCGATCCATTAGCAGATGGTCCAGCCAAGCATCTAACGACTGGCTCTGAAATTGACAAAAAAGTTATTGCAGGTTTGCTAAATGCACCTTTATTGGGAAATGATAAGTATTTGCAGTTTATAGATGAAAGACTTGTAAAAGGAACTGTAGATTTCTTTCAGCCGATAAAGAAAGTTATGCTACAAACAGGGTTAAAGAAGGAAAAGAAAGTTCCTAAAGTAATGACCGTATTAAATTAAGATAGACAACCGTTTGGGACAATGCTGAGCAATTCAGTGGATCTTCACATCGCCTTCAAGTACCCGCTAACTGCTGTTCCACTTAGCATTGCAACACCGGAAGGGGAACTCCGCCAGGCCCCTAAAATGTTTTCAGAAACTTTATGGTGGAGGAATCAAAGTCAGTGACAAATGAATGTTCAAAAAATGCACGATGGTTTATTGATGGTATGGCGGCAGTACGTTCTGTTAAGGCAAAGGAGACCTACCGTGAATGGCTTATTTCATTACTAAACTTTGTTACGCCATTTGCAGCTGCCAGCCCCTTGTCGATTGAATTCATCAATGATACCTACCGAAGTATAAGTGCGAAAAACGGGACAAGGCTTAAAAGAGGTAATACACCACAGCGTACTCACATACAAGCGATCGACCAAAAAATGCTCCAAGGTAATTCATGGTCAAGCTTTTTCAACCATATCGAGAATAAAAAGGACTTGGTACGATTAGCTAGTAAATTTTTCCGAAGTGAAGAGGGTAGGCGACATTTGAAAATGCGATTGGTTTTCACGGAGCAGGAACAACAATGGGAAATAACTCGTGATGGTGCTTCAGAGTTTTGAATGCAACCATGAAGAAGCCGACTCTAGACTTGTTTTACAGGCATGTGAAAAAGATACAGTTGTAGTGGTAGTTGCCAAGGGCACATATGTACTAGTAATACTTGTGCATGCTTATGCCATTGTCAAGCCATCTTCAAAGTGGTTTATGAAAATAGATCACGAGAAATATGTCGACGTTGCAAAAAGTCGCAAAAATGCATTCACCCCACATTCACGCAATCTCAGGGTGTGACAAAACCTCCTTCTTTTCTGGTGTTGGGAAAGTCAAGCTCCTAAAGAAAGTAATGAAGAATCAAGATTCACTAGATCTCTTAAGTTCATTGGGAGAGTCTAAAGAGTTGGATTTGCAGAGTATCAAGGATATCATGGTTTTCGTCCAAACTGTTATGTATTCTGGGAGAAGGGGTGAGTCGTATGTGGACACAAGAGTTCGCTTGTATAAAGCCATGAAAACGAAATTATCGCAGTCATTGCCTCCAGACCCCGACTCAATTCATCAAGCGGTTAGACGTGTCCATTATCAAGTTTATTATTGGTTAAGATTTGCAGAAAAATCTATTCAATCCTTATCTCTCGAAGATAACGGTTGGACTATTGACGTTGCAAAAGGTCTGGTAGAGCCTGTTTAGTTCACGGGTGAGTTGTTGTTTTTTTGCATCAACGCGTCTCTGTGTTAATGGACCACTCCTATTCGACATTTAAAAAAAATTCATTTGTACCTTACAGAGCCATTATATTTTTGGTGAACAAATTCCATCAACATATACAGCGTCTTCAATTTTATCATTATCATCTGAGAATGAAGAAACAGGACAACCAGCTCCTCCTGCTACGAAACGGCGACGAACAAGGAAACAAAAGCAGCAATAAGCACAAGCACCCGTGAGTGTACCACGAAATATTCAAATAGTGAAGAAGAACTCGGTACTGAGATATTTACAGAGAGCAAAGTCGTTTTGGATTATATATTTTTTGGTGACTCCTCGAGCAGTGATAGCGAGTTGGAAAGAGATGAGTTTGACTGGACGTCTTAAACCACAATTCTTGTACATACGGATTGGTATGGTCATAGATAATAGAGGGAGGTCGTCCTTCTATTACCTATAGTATGGTAGATTTAGAAAAATTCAAATATAATTTGCTGTAATTTCCATTGCTGTGACCTCGAGCTTGACACAGTTTTCACAAGGATAGGCCTAGTTGCACAAAAACAGGCTTCAACAACGCTTCTACATGAAGGAATGCGTTTCTGTATCATAAAACACATGTTGGTAACAAAAAATAAGTGAAGTCCAAGCAAAACGTCGTTTAATGTCATGATGACGTCATTTCTAAAAATAACTTTGTCAGTAAAAATTAATGAAATATATATTAATCGATAGCCCTTGTGGTGCTGAATCACAAGATGCAGATATTCTTGAAAATGGGTGTAAGGGTACCGAGAAATTGCAGGTAGAATGGATAAATTTCTTGTTTTCTGACGTCATCAAATTAAGGCACTTCCGGTCAAAATCGAAAGTATCCCATCTTGGATTTGTAATCTACAGGGTCAATAGACCTTTTTCACAATACATTTTGAAAACGAGGTCTTGTATCGAAAACGAAGCGAAGGTTGTTTGAAGCTTTGGTTGACTGTCTGTTTGATCACGCGAAGTTAAGTTTCTTCGATATTTCTGTTATTCTGACCCGTATTCTGGAAAATAATGGATCAATTTCAATCGCTTTTACCACATGGAAAGTCGGTTAACTGTCTCGATGACTTGGGATCGCTAAGTGTCAAAGAATTGAAGAATATTCTTTTGAGTTACAGAGGGAAAGTATCTGGCGTGAAGGCCGATTTGATCCTTCGGGTCTTTGCGATCTATTCCCGTTTGGAACGACAAGAAAAGGGTACCCCAAGCTCAGCAGCGTCTTCTTCAATCGTAGATGGTGAAAGTTTCACATACCATGCCCTCTTTGAATCGCGTTGTGGCCATTTACCTTGGATTCCAGACCTTCGTAATACTCCCGTTTTCACCTTCGTTCAGCTGTATGATTATCTTGTTATCAGAACATTGAAGTTTAAGCATATTGCATTAAAGAGCACTGGTTACAAAAAGCTCAAGTCATTTCAGTTCTTTTATGAAGGATATATCAAGAAGTTTTCTGTTGCCAAAGATAATAATTTTACATTCTTTGATGTCCGCATGAAAGCTGCCATGAAGAATACTTTGTATACAGTTCTTGTTGTTCTTTCAAATTCAACCGGCGATGTTTGCAGTGCAGCATGTACATGTCCAGCTGGAATTGGTTTAGGTGGTTTTGGTAACTGTAATCATGTCGGTGGTGTTCTTTTTGCCCTGGAAGATTTTAACAGAAAAGGGTATCAAGACTGCCCAAAGCCTGTTTCCTGTACTTCCAAGTTATCTTCCTGGAATGTTCCTGCTTCAATGAAATCTATTTTGCCTCAATCTATTGATGAAATTGTTATTCAGAAGTTTAAATTTGGAAAAGATAATGTTAATCCAAGGAAACCAAAATGCTATGACCCACGAGCACCTGAAGACCGAAAACTGAATGAGGAAGGACTTGAAAAATTGAAGTCAAAGCTTGCAAGTTGTTTGCCAAACAGTACTTTCTTTTCTTTCTACAAGCTGCCAGAGTCACCCTCTTCAATTTCAACTGAAATTGTATCATCTTTGAATTCCCCATTTGATAATTCTGATGTTAATTTGTGTATTATTGAGGACTCAGTTCCATTCAATAATTTTTATGATATATCTTGTCCTGGTTTCAAAGAGATGATGGAATATTTTTGCAGCATAAAGAGTAACCTTGGTGAAAAAGAAATCAAGGAGATAGAAGAATCAACTCGTGGCCAAGCATCAAATGAAGCATGGAAATTCCATAGAATGTACCGCATAACTGCATCAAATTTCTATACTGCTGCAGTGAACTCTGTTGAACCATCAAGAAAGCTTCATTCCATGTACTACTCTTCTTTTTCCTCTGCCAGTACTCAACATGGAAAGATTTTTGAATCACATATTCGCTCTTTGTATTCACAACAACTGTCAAAGGAAGATGGCTGTAACATTTCAATCGAAGAGCCTGGCCTTATTATATCAAAAACTCATTCCTATCTTGGTGCATCTCTTGACGGAATTGTAAAATGCAATGGAAACGTTTGGGGGATTGAAATCAAAGCCCCATTTTCAAAATTTAATTCTCCTCTTTCTAAAGCATTGTTGGATAAGAGATTTTTTCTAATGAAAAAGAATGAAGTTGTGACGCTCAAAAGGAACAGTAAATACTTTTTTCAAATCCAAGGCCAAATGTTTTGCAGTGGTTTGAAAAGGATAGATCTAGTTGTTTGGTTTGGTGATGACCACCCATTATTCATTGAAACCATAAAATACGATGAAAATTTCATGCAAACATCTATTCTGCCACAGTTGAAATTTTTTTACTGCAGAGCTGTTTTGCCAGAGTACCACACCAGGCGTGTTCAAAGAGGGGAAAAACTTTATTTACAGGGTGGCTGGGAGAATTTTTCAAAGAAAAAGAAGAATATAACAAAAGAGGCATAAACTTGTTTGTTTGTACAGATAAACAAGATATAATTTCAGACACTGACAGTTACAGGTGTGAGGCTGGCTCAGCTGTTAGAGGTACTGACTACAGATCCATGGGTCCATGGTTTCGAGTCCCTGGCATGACCAAACTTTCACCCATAGTGGGGAGAGTCACCAGCTTTTGTAAATCCAGGCGTAGGAATCACAAGGTGTGGTCACAACGGAAGGAAGGACCAGGACACTGCTTGATAAGCATAGCTTCTCAGTGTTCTAAAAACTACCTTCGGAAGCTAGGTAGCAACAAATACAAAATACAAGCAGAACTCTAAAGAATTATACAACTTATTCCCATGGAAATCATGGTTTAGCAGTTTGTCATAAAAAGCTTGGTGCCATTAAGACAAGAACTATACATGATTTGGTGTATAAAACAGGATGATTCTAATATTTGTAACTCTAAATACACATGTCCATTGATGATGATAAATCCTGTTCCTGTTTGTTTTAAAGTGCTAGAATTACAGAAATAGACATTGTTGTGCTAACTGAACTTATAGAACAAGTTTAAACTGTTGCTCTCAAGTATCCTGTTAACCATGATCAAAATGATGATTATATTAAGGAAATATATGCAAAAATTCTATTTTGAATGAAGATATCAAGTGAAGATTGTGATATGTTATGTGCGGTGTTAATGGTATGAACTAAAAACTACAAGTAAATAGTGTAACTTGTCACCCCCAACTGCAATAAACAGTGGAGTAAATACTCATAGAAGCTAGCTAGGAAATGCTGAATACTTCACATGATTTGCACGCATTTACTTTCAAATGATTTGCAAATGGAAGCTAAATGTTCTTTTCTTGGAATTGTATTTGCTTTATATTGTAAATGTATTTAGTGTAAATCATTTTGACAGCCTAGGCCCCCTCCCCCTGTAAGTATTTTATTTTAGAAAATACCCCAGTGTCAGACAAATAGGCTTGCCTCTTACAATATACATTTAAAAAATAGCCCACTGCAAACATTTCAAAACATACTACTTAAAGCTTTCATTGGACACTCCTCAGAGTATAAAACGTCAGAATAAGGGTCCAAAATAACACAATGGAAATTATATACCCAGGTGTGTATCAAAATAGGCCAATCAGAAAAACGCAAGCACATGACCATCAATCGGTGCTGCCTTCCTATAGAGAATTACGTAGTCTCTCCCCCTTAGTGCATACATATATGGTCCTTTGTATTAACTATTCCTAACCAAAACTGGTGAAAAGTTAGTTAAGTAACAGCAAACTGTAAAAATTTGGTCAGAGATAGAGGATAAAGTTAAAGGCATAACACCATCAAGAATATGATAAGTTTTTACTCGTCCAATTGCTCTTTCAACATGGATTCGGACTGAAGCAATATGTGCAGTCTCCTCAACTTCCTCTGGAGTCAACTGGTCACGTGTCCCTTTGAAAGGGGGAATGTTCAGAGTAACACCAGGGGGTAAAATTTCTGCAATATCAAAGCCACGATCAGCCATAACATTGTCACCAGGATCCAAAAGGGATAAAAGTCCTGATTTCAAGGTTATTTCTTTGTCTGAAACTCGTCCAGACCACAGCTTAGATATAAAGGTAACTGCACCATTGGGGGCTATCCCAATAAGGGCTTTCCAAGTATTGTGGTGTTTATACTCAGACCACGTTTGTGACTGAGCAACAAGTGAAGAAGGGACTTCAATGAAGATCTCAGTACAATCAATTATGATCCTTGTAGATGGATACCTCTTGAACTGTTCAGGCATGTTCATTTTAACAAGATCTTTAGAAGGAAATGGAAAGAGGATGGGCAGTTCATGATAAAGAAAGTTAATCCAAGTTGTGAAGATTTTTGAAGCATGTCCTACAGAAATACCAAATCTGTCTGCAAGATCAACCAGAAACAAACCAACTTTGAGACGTATCAAAACAAAAATAAATTCTTCAAAATGTGACAACTTCCTTTTACGTCCACGCTTTGAGGACTTAAAAGATTCTTCAGAAGGCTTGCTTGATGCTTTGTGTCCATGCCAGTATGAAAGTTTTTGAAGCTTTGGTTCAAAATATTCAAATACAGCACAAAGAGAAGAGTAATTTGCAAAGCCTGTGTAAAATCTTACTGCTGAGTCATCATCTTGAATTTTCTTAATAGAGAAAAGCTTCTTTTGAGTAGCAGCCAGCTCTTCATTTAAATCAGAAATCTGTGTTGAAAGTTTCTCAACCTTCTCCTTCAGCTCTATAAAATTTAACAAATGTTGATCTTTTGGGATGCCTGGTGAATAGTCATGATCCCCTTCACTGGGCAGGAGACAGCTTTCAAGAAATGTAGGTGACTTGACAAATGAAAAGTCTGTTTGCGTTGCCACTGTCCTAATTGACAGAGCAGCAAGGCTTTCTGTCATTTCTTCATCAACAGCAAGCAATGAAGAATTTGAAGAACAAGTAGGTAGCAATACGGAAGTTGAAGACATAGAAGACATAGAAGAAGATGGTTTCCCCAAAACATCGGTAGAACTGCGATCTCTTGGCTTCTTACGAACGGCTTGGCTTCTTTCGCGTGATACAGGAGGTGTATATAATTTCAAGGATGGGGCTGCACCAGGATTTAACTTCCATCTCATAGGGTTTCGTTTGATGTCTGAATCTTTAAAATGCTCTTGACATAAACGAGTACTCTTTGTTACTTTAAAACCGTCTAGACCATCCACTCGTTTAATCAAATTGCACCATAATCGTTTCTCTGGATTTCTTTGCGGGAACTTAAAAAAATGTAGGCCGGTCGGCGTGCCGTCAGGTCTGTACGAAAAATTATAGCACCCAAAAGCCGCACATTGCTTTCCTAATGACGATTTCTTTACGACTCCACTACTAGAGACTTCGCTATCCATAATAGTATTCTTCCTAAAGGTATAAAACCGCGTAAGTTTGAAAGAAACGTGAACCGAACTTGTGATCGCTATGGAAAGTCTTCACCCTCGTATGACTCAAACAACCATAGCTTCGCTTTCGATCGCTGACCTCGCTTTCAATAGGAATTGTGAAAATGGTCTATTTAATAGGAATCAGTAAAAACATTTGAAGGTTAGACAAAAATTCAGTCACTTACATGGAATTCCCTGTCTATGTTCAGTATCAAAAGATAAATGTCTACATCATACACACTAAGAGTTAAACGTGAATGCGCTTAAACATAAATTGCATGCATAGAAAGCTTTGGATAACTTTTTAAAGGTTACGCCACGTCAGTAACTTTCCTAGTTAAAAATAGCACATTCAGGCTAAGCAAAAGCAATTACGCCAAAATTTTGTTGGAGAAAATATAAAAATTTGGCTTAAGTACCCAGTTGTATGCCAAAGATATTTGGCATAACCTACATGTAACCAGTATGGTTGCAACTTTGATAGAAAATCGTTTGAAAACTTATTGCTACTGTTAGGTATGTCTCTTGCCTAGGGTTATAAGAACTAAAATAAATGTCACTATCAATATTTGTTGTTAAAAAACTAGAAAAGTAGCTTGATTGAATACTGTATTTTATTTGATTTTTATTTGGATACTGGTTGTGTTAATCTTTGTCATATTTTTAATGCAATAGAGTTAAAGATGTAGGCCCAAACATAACCCAAATGGGATATTAAAAATATAATCTAAATTAGTTTTTACAATTAAATCAAGATAGGGTAAATTTAATATAGAATTAACATTTAAATATACAGTTATATAATATAAAGTTAAAGATAATCAATTTTAAAATATTTTAGGTGGGTAAAGTTAGCAATTATCTACATGACTATTTCTTTAGCCATCTGTAAATAAACAAAATTATCATGATTATTATTATACAAATCTTTTAGTAAAATGTGTGATCATAATTCATGTGTAAGAAGGAAAGAAGGCAGGGTAGGCTATCTGCCGGATTCTTTGAATCTGGCAATGAGTAGTATTACGAAAGAGAGTCAGGAAAAAAGCAAGATGACAACATGGTGATTTACCCTGTAAAAAGTCTAATAAGATCAATAAATGAATGTATTTTCATCATCTTTATTGAATTATTAATAATGGGTAGTGTTTAACTATGATCAAGCTGCAAAGTTTCTGAACCCAGATGCAACTGGAAAATAAAATATGTTCTTCCTACAATATCTCTCTTAGCATTATTTGGCACTTATACTCAAAAAAAACGAATCTTTAACTGATATAGACAGGTGGAATGGAGTATATGATGCCTCTATGAATAGAGCAAATAATAAGTTTTACAAATTGAGAGAACTCACAGGCAAAGCCATTCTTCTTGCTGAGTTCCAAAACCTCTTCAAATTTTCCATGGGTCTAAAAAGACGAATTTTGCGATCTGCTCCCCTGTATGCTTTCAAACCTTCATAAATCTGCAAAGAATTTTTCATAACAGTTTATGAGGTCTTTGACTTTTAAAAGCTACAGCACTGACATGCAAATCAGAAAGTAAAATCATGGAAACTTAATAATGCTTTATATAAATATGAAGAGATACAGTGGATTTCATTTGAAAGAGAAAAGGACACATCAAATCTTCATGAAAAGCTTTAACAAAGTTTGCCTTTCAGAAAAAAATTGGTCTGGTACATATCAAGTATCATATATTGGTTTTCTCATCCTTTTTTCCAGAGGCTCTAACAAATATCTGGAAGTACTAAATGCATATTACCGATTATTATTCATTGATAACTAATGAATTGTTGATACACATGATAAACCAAAAGGCAGAAAACCAAATACAATCTATGCAACAAAATTTTGAGATATATATTTCTTATTTTGCTTTGCTTCATTTGTTTTAGGTAAATGAACTCAACAAACATTAGTTATATGTACCTCAGATCCATAATGAAAGACAGATGCAGATGGATCCAGCAGTAGATTTTCATGAGGCTTGATCACTGGTTTTTTCCAGCCTTCATCAATATCCCATTCTAAAATCAACATGTGATCAGAAATGCTTTGACCAAACACTAATGCATCATCATCTGGTTTCATTTTTGGTGCTGTTGTGTTGACAATTTGTAAATCTGCATGCTGTAGAATGAGCAGAGTTTTAGTTAATCACAAAAGGAAGCTACAACACAAAATAATATCACAAATCAACCAAATTTGGAAATTAGATATTTGTTTACTTCAGAGGATCTTTTAACAGAAAAGATTAAACACTTGCAAATACTAGCTGTAAAAAACTTTAATTATACTGCCAAGACATATCCTAATACTTTGCAGAGTATTGTTTTTATGCCAATTAAATTGCTAAAGTTTCCAAGCAGGTTGATGTTTTGGTAAACATAAATTGCATACAAACTTAACATTTCTCACTATTACCATAAAATTTCAGAAAAAATAAATGATCCAAAAGAGTTTAGAACTTCCTCTTCGCTCTCTCTACTTCTAAATAGCATAAAGAAGTAGTTCCTTTTTCAAAGGCATCAAGGAAATAGACATTTTATGGTTTTTCCAAGTTTCAAATCAGCATTTGCAGTCTAATGTATCAAAGTAAGAGGTGATATTCAATACGCTGGGGTTGCAAAAGTATGAAAACGGTAGGTCAAAATGGAGGCTCACAATAACCATGGGCCTAAGCCAACCAATTTCAAATCAGAATTATGAGGCGAAGGGCCTTCAAAATTATAGCTTATGGCGGGAATATGCATTCGCCATTCCTTCGATTTTCGGTTTAAAGAAAATTTAATGATTGGTTTGCTGTTTCAAGGGGATGGATTCAGCAAAACTTTGAAGCATTGCTTCAAAACAATTCTGTAAAGATTCTCTGAGTGTTCATGAAAGATGACCACGAAGTGTCACTTTCTTGAAGAAACATGAACGAAAAATGTTGAAATTTGAAGCAAACTGCTTAAAGCTTCTTTTTCGTGAAAAAAATATAACTGAGAAAGTGACACTAGCAGTGCACTTTAAATTTAAATTTTCAATACTGACACAAGGTGAGTTGCTCTATATTTGATGTTTATGACTTGTTTATCTTAAATTCTGATTTACTCATTATCTAAGCACATGACAATCAAAAAATTAAAGCAAAACGTATAACGTTTAAATTATCCTTTTGAAATTAATGAAAAGAATCATCTACACCCAAAGCGTCTATGTTATTTAGCAAGAAGACTATTTTGATCACTAAATGACAGAGATTGTTCACCTGATATCACTTTTGATAACCAAAGGCTGATATTTCGGCCAAAATATACTGAAAGTCAGAACAAAGGTGCTTGTATTAAGTTTTAAGTTTAATTAAATTATCTTATGCTTATTAAGTTTTGTCTGTACTTTGAGGCAACTTTTTATATTTTCCAGAAATTTTCTGAAGCACCAGTCCAATGTTTTCCCAGAATTTTCACCCGCAAAACAGTAAGGTAATCTTTCAAATTTATTTTGATTCAAAAGCCATTGGAATTACGCAAAAAAATTTTGTTGCGTACCCTTAACGCTGAACTTCAGTTTTAAAAACCTGTCAGCTTAGGCCTTTGGCTTATGTGAGCCGCCATTTTTAGCACTGTTTCCATATCTGCATATCAATAGGACAACTGCACTCCATGACTTTTGTGTATTTCCTTCTTCTAACAAGTAGAAGACATCTGTAGGCTTGATTACTTTATGATTTTTTTATAATTGCACTTAGCTGTTATTACAATATTACACATAGTCTTATTTTTATTTCGTTCTACTTTATTTTATTCTTGTTATATCTTACTGTTACGAGGGTCACTCCAAAATTATTGAGATATTCAAAAACCGCAAGAGGCATCGTGTTCAAATTTTCACAGTTTCTCAAAATACTCTCCACTGGCTTCCACACAAAGTCTCATACGATAAAACCACATATCAAAACAATGGGCCCATTGTTCCGCGGCCAGGTCAGAAACAGCCTTGTTGAAGGCACTAACTGCATCATCAGCGCTATCAAACTTGGTTCCGCGAATTTTTTCTTTCACCGCTGGAAAGAGAAAGAAGTCACAAGGTGCCAAATCAGGTGAATAAGGCGGGTGGGTCATCAACTGAACTGAATTTTCAGACAGAAAGTCGATGGTCAAAGCAGCTATGTGAGCGGAAGCGTTGTCATGGTGCCAAAGTAGACCTCTTAAGCCGGTCCTTGGACGTTTATTTTGCCAAACTTCTAGAACCTGTGGTATACAGTGGTTAACATACCAATCCGCGTTCACTGTACGACAGTCTTCAACTTGAATGGTTGCGACATGACCCATCTTTGAGAAAAATGATGCAACCATCCTTTTGCCGATGCTTCTGGATCGCCGAAATTTTTGCGGCGGGTTTTCACCTGGAAAGATCCAAATTGAGGATTGGCGCTTTGTCTCCGGGTCAAATTGGTAAACCCAACTTTCATCGCCTGTCACAATGTCATAAACCCGTTTCGACTTCCCTTCATTAAATTTTTGCAGCATAAACTGGCACCAATTGACTTGCTGCTCTTTTTGCTCATCTGACAAGCAATGTGGCACCCAGTGGGCAGCCACTTTCCGAACTTGCAAGTTTTCATGCAAAATTGTGTGCAATGCCGTGATCCAATCTTTACGCTATCCTGCAACATAGAATAAGTCATCCGACCATCTTGCCTTAGCATCTTCTCCACAGCGGCAACTGTTTCTGGCACAACAGCAGTTGGGGGCCTCCCTGGGTGGGTCTCATCTTTAAGGCTCTCCCTCCTTCTCTTAAATTCGGCAAACCATCGAAAAACTGTTGCCCTTGAAGGTGCATTATCTCCAAATGTCTGCAGAAGCTGAGCTAGGCATTCTTCTTGTTTCAGCCCCCTTTTAAAATCATAATAAATCATTGCGCGAAAATCACGTCTTTCAAGCTTCATTTTTAACAAATAAGAACATCTATGGTGTTGAAATTCAAAACCCTTTTCTATTTTTTTCTCGCGCTTGAAATTAACAAAAATTACAAAACATGGGTGAAATAGATGGTAGAAGCCACCAAAAAAATTTCAAACTGGTATCTCAAGCGGTTACTGAATATCTCAATAATTTTGGAGTGACCCTCGTATTATTCAAACTTAAAATCGTCATTATAAACACGTCAATTTGGATACATGGCTCGATAGCTAGACCAAAGTTCTTTCCATGTGTCCATCAGCCTCAAATTGTTTAATTCTCATTGCTCTCTATAAAATATTGCGATTGACCATTCATTGTTATTTAGCCATATTAACTTGGATATTTTATATTTAGTATAATTATGTTAAACGGTATATTGTAATTAATCTATTTTATGTTGAAAAAAATATTTTGAGTTTGAGTTTTAGAAAAATCCGGCAAGTTGTTTTGTGTCCAGGGCTCATCTTAGGATGGGCTCAACTGATTAAATGCAGTAATTGGTATTACCTTTATTTCACTTAATGCCATAGCTCCCTGTGTATGACTCGAGAAACACTGTATTCCACAACCAAACTAAAAAAAAATTAAAAATTATGTTAATGAGTGCGGATAAGGTTTGAATAAATAAAAACAGACTAATATGATATTTTAACACCATATAAAAGTATCTCCTCCCCAAAAATTTGGTGCTACCTACCTTCCGTAGCGGTTGTGACGTGTGACTATGATCTCCATCTTTACGTATTACAAGGCTGGAGAATCGGTTAAAATAGGCAGAAATAGCGGGTGAAAGATGACTGGCGCGAAGCAACACACGATGTCGCTGTAGAAGAGTCGCCATTATTTTTTACAAGCAGAAATTGACCAACCTCAGATACACGTTGAATAACTTTCAGTGAGCAGCCTCGTTACTGTACAAAAGGGCAGCTTATGCTGATGTGTGGACCTGCGAAAATACCACTAATAAATGAAAAGTTTACCTTAGAAATACACAGGATGTTAAAAACTTTCAGTAATAAAAGTCCTCAAGCCTACGTTTTAAAATACAAGTTTCAGATTGAAAAGAAACAATTTTCATAAAATCTATATGAAATTTGATGTTGCTCTTGAATTCTTGTGTGTTCCCTTTTAAACTGCTGTCAATTGCTTTCCACAGAAGACATCCACTATATCTAAGGCATCCCCTTACTGCCAGTGTCTTTTTTAATTTGCTTTATGTCAAATTGCAATTGATTCCAAGATAGATTGTGTGCATGTAAGTTAACAGCCTTTTCTTATAAATATAACTTATTGGCTGCCAATTGTTTTTTTTCATTATCTCTTCGTTTTTAAGGGTTCTATCTTTGATCTTGTGTATAAGTCTTGTAGCTCTGCTATGTAGATTACGCCCCAAACAGAAATACAGTATGTCATAGAACTAACCTAAGATTTGAAATATGTGGCCTCTTAAATCTTTATAGGTAAGTACTTTCGTCTTCTCATCTCTGCAAATTTGTATTAAGACTATTTATAACTTTCGTAAGATTATTTTTCCAGTTTAGTTTGTTATCCATTTTGGCGCCCAGGGAAATGCTCTCTGTAACATATTTTATTATATCTTTCCCAAACATAACAGACTGTAGTGGCCCTACTAAATTGGCATTCGATAAGATCATAGCTTCTGTTTTTCCTGTGTGTACAGTAAGATGGTTCTTTGTACACCATGCACGTAGCTCATTTGCTGCAACATTTAAATTCACAATTACATCCTCGATCGTTTTGGAAACTCAATAAATGGTGGTGTCATCAGCATACATAAAGAGGTCTTATGCCGATACGGCATCTGGGAGATCATTGACAAAAATCAAGAATAGACGCGGGCAAAGTAGAGATCCTTGTGGAACTCCAAAGTCAATTCCATCTACAGATGAGAACTTCCTATTCACTTCTGCATATTGCTTCTTTTCATCAAGATAATCACAGATCCAGTGAAACATATCTCGACAGATGCCAACAGCTTGGAGCTGAGTCAAGAAACAACATCTGGGACAACTTAGAACCAAATCTGGCAGCCTGGTCAAGGCAGCAATATTAATTTAATTCTTGTTGCATCATTTCATAAAGACAAACCCTCAGGTAAATGAATAGTCAATTTACAGAAAACGAGCTCAAAATACGGGAGAAGCCACTCAAAAGCCGAGAACGAAGGTACTCTGGGAAATGTCAATCTAAAGGGTCTGTGCAAGGATAAAACATGAAATCATTCGCTCTATTGCAACGTGCTAAAAAACTCTAAATACACATCATGCCTACCATCCAATAGGAGTGCAGTATAACAAAAAATGTACCATCTCTCCAGTGAAGAAGACTTATCTTTGCAAAAATGCTGAAGATATTTTTGAACGGAAGTCTTCGGTTAAAAAAAGTTCAATGAAACTCTTGGCCTTAATTCGTAACTTGGCCTTAAATGGGGTTAAAATCGTTCCTCTGTATCCAAAAGACCTTACCTGTATATCTGGTTACGAGTAGGTAACAATTGAAAGATCCAAATATGATGGTGGGTTTGCCATTTGTATTAAAAATAGTATAAGAAATAAGCATATAAATTATGCTAGAAAACTAATGAGCTGGAAACAATTTGTATCGAAATAGAGCCTCTAAAAGCAATCTTTTTTAATGCTCTCATTGTACAGGGTTCAAAGTGATACAGTTGAATTTTTGGACAAAATTGAGAAAGTAATCTACTTAGCTAATGAAAGAAACTTTTTAACCCTTCTCTAAGACACTAACTGTGATATTTCCTATGAAGAAAATGACCACTTATCTGATGGCAATGCAAAACACCTGTCCAATATATTTATATATACATATCTGCCTTTCAAGCATTTTTTGTCGACTATAAGAGCGTATTATCAAAAATGAAATTGTGAAATATCATATGCAAATGAGCTTTTTTGAATGATCAAAATTGTTTCAAATCAAAAAGTTCCTGTATAGCACAGCTATAGGTAGTCTTAGAAGAAAGGCTACCTCCCCTGCTCGATGAAGGTAACACCAACTTCCCTGCTCGATGAAGGTAATACCTTCCATGCAATTCACTTTGACATTGCAAAATCATTTGATTCTTTGCCCAATCAAGCACTTCTTTCTAAGTTACATTCTTTTAGAACTAGGCTTAGCCTTTTTAAGGAATTTCCACTTGGTGGCAAAGTTTACGTCTTGCATAAACAGGACAAGGCCTTTTCTGGGGGTGGGGTATGGACTACGCAATTATCTGGTTAGAAATATTATCTGAAACTCCTTTAGGTCATGATATCGGCTACCATCAGAGGCGGCCTTATGGTTGCCGCCGAAAGAAAGGACAATTTCCGAATTTTAATGCATCCAGTTCGCTGGAAAATGCACTCTCTCGAGTAGTTTATGCTAATAGACTCTATTAGGCTGTTAACACTTTAAAAGTTTTATAAACTTTGTGCAACTCTGTGCTTTGGAGGAAGGCTATTTTGTCCCAAAATGTGATGGTATAATCCTCAAATAATTGATAATCTATCTGTTCTCAAGGTTAAAACTACATGTATGGCTTTAAAATCTATTAGCTTTTTGTGTCCAAAAATTTGGAAGTCTCCTCCACATGAAATAAAATCATCAAAAAATGCAAATCAATTCAAATTTCTTATAAAGGATTGGTATTTCGAAAATCAGTGCACCTAGAACGCATGCAGTCAATAACTTCCATAATGCAATCTCCAAATTGCTTCATGTAAGCGTAAATTAGTGTTCGCACGATTGTTAAACTAACAGTAAAAATGATTTTTATCATTAATATGTTCTCAATCGCTTTTCTGGTGTCGTTGTTATAAATGTTACCTTATGCATCATGAATGCATGTGATTACTTCTACCAGCAGCACTATTTGTCATTTGGCCCCTTTTCAGCCGGACATAGTGAATAGAAGTTGACTCTTTTTCCGGAAAAATGTAGGACACACAAGACACACTTTTACCTAAGAAGAGCCTGCTTGTTTGGACTTAGTACTAACAAGAAATCTTGAAATCACTAAAGATTGGGTTTTTACATCGTTTGGAATATCATGTGTATCTGCACGTGTTGTATCGCGGTTTGTGTTTTATGAAAAGGCAGAGTTGTTCCATTTATCGAATCACAGTTCACAAAGGAACATTATTATCGGAATCAAAATCTTCAAGTTATTTTGTTCCTTTCGATATCACTTTGAGGAAAAGAAAAGAGTTAGTCATTTAGGCCTTAAAGAGTTGAAGGATTTTCTTCGATTCCGAGGACTATAAGTAATTGGAACAGAAGAAGAGCTTGTCGCATAGAAGGTCACTCTTTCCAGGACTGAGTGAGCTTTCTTGGTATCGTTTTTCTTATATCTTCATAGATATGAGTTATAAAAATATGTTATAGCCTTTATTCTAACAAAACTTACCAAATATAAATCGCTATGAACAAAACTGCAACTAGTTATAAATTTACACCCTACAATTCTTCTCGCTATATTAGACAATAAACTGTCACGTTAGTGTTTATAGCTGATTCTAGCAAAAAGTTTTTTTTCGCAAGTTTTAAATCGCATCATTATTACTTTGCACTTATTTATGCTAAACCTTAAATAGATATAACGCGTCCAAAAGAATAGTTTTCCTTTAAATGATATTTATATAAACTGTTACTCAAGCAGCATCTTTCTCAAAAGAGGTGTGGCAGCATACAAATCGATGATGTCACCATAGTCTATCGAATGTAAAATATCACTTTCGACGTTGATTGTTATTAGAGAGGAAAGGCGGTCTTGTCCCATTGTTGACCGTAGCTGATTTTTTACAATCCTCAGCTTTGAAAAAGCTCTTTCATAGTTTGTTGAACCTATTGGCAAAGTGACGAGAATCTTGTAAAGAAGAACCAGCTGTGGAAAGGCACTTTGCAGGTTGTACTTATCATCAACTGAAGAACTGAATGGAAGTTTTCTCTATTCAGAGCCTAGGCCAAACGATTCGATTTTTCGCTGGATTTTTCTCGCGACATTTGACCTCAAAATCGAGCGAAGTCGAGTATGGGTAGCCAAATGATTCTTTCCTTCGCTCGATTTTTCATTCGACTTTTCACTCACGCCAACAAAATGAAGGCAAAGAAACGCAAATCGGCTGCCGTGTTTATCTTGCGTGCAAATATTATTTTACTATCTCTTGATGAACTCGAGCGACATAAGACCCTGTTCGTCCGTTTCATGCAGGAACTGCCATTAAATACTTATTTCGTTTAAATAAATTACTATTTTCAGGCAAAATTTTGTTTTTTTATTAATTCCATTCTTAAAATGAAATTCATCACATAAAAAAGTCCCCTGGACCTCGAGGCCCCAGGGTAGTATGCTTCCGTGCCCAGCATAAGAGATGATAACTGCGCACGCGCTCACTCGACTCACTCGACAAGGTGGCCAAACGATTCGATTTTCATTCGACAACAACTTTTTCACTCGACTTTTTGATAGAGATCAAAGTTCTCTCGACATCACTCGACGACAATCGACTTTCTCGATAAGGTGGCCAAATGACTCTACTTTTTACTCGATTTCTTGTCGAGTAAAAAATCGAGTGAAAAATCGAGTGGTTTGGCCGGGGCTTAAATCAAGACTTTCTCCTGCAGCCGACTGAGGGCTGCTCTTCTCTCTAATTTTCCTATATTTATGGTAATTATGGACGAAAGAGCTGTACTCATATTTTAATTTTTCGTCATCCAGGCCGTAATTCTTCGCAACCTTTTTGAATGACACTGCATACAACTGCCTTTCAATTGTTTTTTGAAAACATTCAGGGTTGAGTAAGGCAAAATCTGTCAAAATTGCCTTATGAGATGTGAATCTTGTATTAATTGAGCTGATAGCTGTATCTACTATCACGATGATATACGGATTCCCTATTTCCTTCTAATTCATCCATGCAATTTTCCCCTGACATCTTTTTATTTCTGCGTATTCATCGCTCGACAAAATTTTGATCTTCTAAGACATTAGAAACAGGGCCGTCGCTAGCGGCAGGGTGCAGGGGGTAAAAATAGTTAAAAGTTCTTAACGATTGCAAGAAATAACTGCAAGAAATATTCTGAAATGCATGTTAAGACAATCTAAAAGGCCTGGTCGTAAAAATTTCCTGCTCGCTCCGCTTGCAGGGGGACCTCGTATTTCGAATTTGTTTCAAGGTCTTCGAAACCTAAGTACCCACAGTCACTCAAAAATTGAAGCAATGATTGACTAACGAGGACATCCTCTTTGACAAACAAAATCAATTGCGTCAAAATGCCACACCCCCACATTGAAATATCTTAGGCCATGCCCTATCTTGTCGGCAAATTCGTGACTGGCAGCCAAATATTTTATGGTTGGCAGCCAAATTCAGCCAGCTAAATTTAGTACACAAAAAAGCTAAATTTTTGTCAATTGCGGGGAGTGATAGTGTAATCAAAATTTACTTTGTAGGTTACAAAGCTTTCATTTACTTTTATCTTACATTGTCTGTTATCTTTTTTGTTGTTTCATGTTTTTTCATTTGCAATTTTGAAATCATTCTAAAACAAATTTGAATATCATCTATGTAAAAAAATTATTTTACTTTGTATTTTTTGTGATTTTTTGCAACATGTTGCCAGAATTCTGCCAACTTTTGTTTCTTCGGCCAAATCAATTTATGACGGCCAAGGGGTTAAGAAATTTGGATGTCAAAACCATTGATCTAAATTGCCTTTTTGTGTAGAAAAGATGGCGATTTCGAGTACACTGTGTTTTAGATTGGGGGTCAAAAAGGCCAAATGGAAACTTTGGTCACTTTTGATATTTTGAGCATCCTCTAGCCTCTTTTACAAGCAGGGATGCCTTGGTTTGAAATTTAGCATAACTTTTGCAAACCTAGCATTATTTTATGACAAATTTGGCATTATTCCAAAATTGAGATCTGGTCACACTGTCAAGACCTTTCTCTTTAAGGCGTTTAAGGCAATTCTCAAGAGCCTGATCATGCTCTTGACATGTACTTCCGAAAACTAGAATGTCATCGGCTATATTATGAACACCAGCCATTCCTATGGGGTGCCAAATGGGCCAAAATTTCAAGACGGGACAGAATCTTGTGAAGACCCTAAAATATCATCAAGAGTTGGATATATAATCAAGATTAGAATATATCTCTCTTTACAACAAAAAATCTTCACAAGAGAGCATATATTCATTTCTTCATGACATTTTTAGTATCTTTACCAGAATATTTGCGCAACTTCTTGATGAGATTTTCGCTGATCGCTTGATGAGATTTTCAAACTGAATTTTGTCCCAATCGGCATGGTCCGCAAATTGTGAGCCCGCAACATGCAAACGAGGCCTTTACTCAAACGACACCTAAAGATGGCGTTGGTGTTGCCAGAGATCGTGGGTGCGATGCAATCTGGTGCGTTTTTGTTTGAAGACCTGAAAAGGTTAGCTGGAATGGGCAACTCATAAACAGGCCGTTCACGACTTTGGTGTGGTTGGTATTTGGGCCATTTTCCAGAAGGTGCCAATGAGTTATCTAACGTTAAATGGGACATGAACTAGGCTATTTGCATGAATGTGAATTGCATGTTTTCGGTCGTTGATCAGGGCCACCAAAGTTTTTTAAATCAGTTTCCGCATTTCACAAAATACCACCTCGAAACTTGTATTTTGCGAAACTTCGCATTTGCGCATGATGTGAAAATTTCTCGCAGAATACATTAAGGGTAAATTTATATGATGAACTGATGATGGGACGAACCTATTATTGAATTGGATCATCGTTGGCGCGTCAAAATTTATGTTTGGTTTTATGCGATAGACTCAAGATGAACCAATTGCCCAATACTACCATTTCGCGTATGCGTCCTTTTCAGTTGGACTAGGCCTACAGTATTTCAAAATGGCGCTGGTCAATGCTGAAAACAAAAAAAGATTGGCCGTTTTTGGTCGACTTTTGCGTGAACGTTCAAGGAGAAGAGCACTTCAACAATCAATTATAATCTCTTTTCTTCGAAGAAGAATAGTGTTAAAAGCTTTTTTGCTTATACTTTTATTGCTGCTATATGACAAAGTCGTTGTGCAACCTAGAAGAGAGGCAAGAAGAAGGCAACGCACGTGCAGACGCCTACCTAGGAATACTGGCTGGTGGAATAATGTAAAGGACCATTATTCAAATGCAAGATTTAAGAAAACCTTTAGGGTATCGAGAGAAACATTCTCATTCATTCTTGAACGAGTTAAGCATGACATCGAAAAGAAATCATTGACTGAAAAACCTATACCTGCAGAGATACACCTTGCTGTGTGTTTGTATAGGTTAGGAAGGGGTGACTACCTCTACACCATATCAGAGCTGACTGGTTTTGCTGTGGCAACAGTTTGTCAGATTGTCAACGAAGTTTCAGCAGCTATTGTGAACAACCTCTGGGATGAGACTGTTACATGCCTTTTCCCACGCACAACTCAAGATTTTAGAAATTGTATGGAAGAAATGGAAAGTGAATGGCAGTTTCCTTATTGCTTTGGTGCTTTTGATGGGTCTCATATACCCATCAAGTGCCCACATGGAGGTGCTGAAGCCTGCAAAGAATTTCACAACTTTAAAAATTTTTATTCAACAGTAATTATGGCCCTTGTCGATTCAAAATATCGATTTATTTGGGTGAGTGCAGGGTTCCCTGGAAATTCCCATGATGCAGTGATCCTAAAGTCAACCAAATTGTACAGTTCACTGGCATCAAGCCAAATCATACCACACATCGCGCAGAATGTAGATGGATCAGAGATTGCACCATTACTTCTTGGTGATGGTGCATTCCCCTTCCATACTTGGCTAATGAAGCCATACAGCAATGCATATTTAACACCGCAGCAAAGGTACTTCAACTACCGCCTTAGCCGTGCTCGCATGGTCACTGAGGGTGCATTTGGGCAGTTAAAGGGAAGATGGCGGATTCTCCTTAGAAAATGCGAAAGCAGGCCAGAGAATGTTAAAGTTTTTACTTTGGCATGTGTTGTCTTGCATAATTTATGTATTCGCTGTCAAGATGTTGCACCAAGGCAGTGGGATCTCACCAAGGATCCATCCTCCAACAAAAGAAGGGATCAATCAGAAGTTCGTAAACTTTTGTTGATGAGAAATTGCAGGACTGTTACAGATAATAACAGGAATGCGACCAAGATAAGGGAAACATTAAAGGATAAATTTTGGCGTGAAAAAATAGACATCACTAATTAGAATTTGAACAGGAATATAAGTAGGGGTGAGTAGGGCATATTGTATATTTAAGCTGTTATAATTTTTGTAGCCATTTGTAGTAATACTTTAGATGTAGCAATTCTAATTGACCATTAAAAATTTTGACGTTTTGTTTTGTTGTAGTAAATTAAGGGCCATTTCGGCCTATATATCTATTATTATCTGTATATATATATATATATATATATCTATATATAAAAGATATCCTATGCCAGCATGGTCGCATACATAAGTTTACTCAAAATGATTTGGAGAAATTTGAAACAGCAGTTTCAACAAAATAACATTCAAACTGTCAAATCGGCAATTAAGTTCATAGGCGTTTCAAAATATGGCTGTCAAATGAAACTGCAATGTTAAAAAAAACATGAAAATATGACATATACAAATTAAGTAAATATTAGAAAAGTTGGTTCTCAAGGTGATCAAAACCAAAACCAGATCTGGTTCAAATCCAGTTTATGCTAACCTGTCCATGTGACACCAAGCCCTATCCTCTCCTATCAAACATAACAGAATATAATATCAGTTTACCAGTAAAAGGCACGTAACTTTTTTTATTTGTCAGTTAATGAACATCATAAGCTATAGGTCACAACTGTAAGAAACTTCTATTACTGTCTCTATCTTGGGAAAAGTTGTTTTCAGATCCAGCTGGTGCAAGCCAAGGTGTAAACAATGATTGATTTGGTAAACTTGTGACAAAGGCTTGATGGTGATTTCCCATGTTTGTATTTGAATGCAGATTCTGCATTCTTTGAAATTCTGGCTCTAAATCTTGTGTGCTTGGCATTGCTGAATGGTTTTGATAATTATTGGCAGGAGCTTGCTGAAACATCACTTTAAATAGCTCCAGCTCATGTTGTCTTGCGCGTTCATTTTCTTCTTTGAAAAAACTTGTTAGCTCGGCAATTGAATTCTGCTTATAGTCTATAACAGTCTTTATTTGTGTTAGTATCTCATTAATAACTCCTTCATTGCTAGCAGATTTTTTAGATACTTTCTTTGATTTTATTGGTACATAAATCTTGCCTGGCTTGGGGGTAGAGGAATCAAGGCTGTTGCTACCATCTGACGAGGTAGATGGAGATGGTGAAGCTGTATTTATAATATCATCATCAGCTAATCCTGTTTGGTCAGAAAGATTTGTTGAATAGGAGCCTGGCTCTATACCTTGATCTGGCTGGCATGACGGTCTTGATTTCATAATTTGGGTAAGGACATGAAACCATGAGCCAAATTGCTTGTCATCCTGAAAACGTTTAATTCCAGAAGCAGTCTTCATTGTCAAAAGTGCAGACTTGCAAATGCTCATAAGTTTTTTGAATTTGTTTCGTGTTTGACAAAGACTCAGTGTGAATGTTTTCCCTCGCTCTTGACATCTGCTATTCATATCTTTGACAATATTACGGTAAACCTCAGCATTGCTGGCTTTGGGCATATTGGTAAATATCAGTTTCCTTTTGTAGCTGTCATTGTTTGCAACAATGTCCACCAAATCATTCAATAGCTCTGTAGACCAAATAGCCTTAGGTCCTGATTTGCCCTTAGCCTTTTTCACTGGGAGAGTTGTTTGCTGTAGCGTTTCTTGTTGTTTTCTTGAAACTGGTTTGTTTGAATCTTTCTCGAGATCTTCTTCACTGCATGAAACAACTGTTTTTAGGCCTAGTCGGCGCCTTTTTCTAGGCGCCCCAACGCCACTTTCAGAGTCACTTTCTTTTTCGCTTTCCTCGTAGCTTTCTGCAGGATTGTCAGCAACACTTGACTGAGCATTACCTTCGTCGCTACTCCAAACCAAAGTTTCTTCGGCTGAATCGACATTATTGCCACATTCCGAAGAGATTGACGTAACAAGTTTCCTGAACGCAGCCATTTTGTTTGGCTGTGCGAAATTATGCTGCACTGTACTGCGCATGCTCATTTACGTATTCAAAGACAAATTTGCGGACCGGCGCCAGTTTTGAATTGGTTCATCAATCGATCGTCCCATCGTGTAAAATGACAACGAGCCAAAGATGAACTTATTCAAATTGGTTCATCTGAAACCGACGAGCCCATGATGGGCTCATCGTGGGCACGTGCTTATTAATTCAGTCTGTTTTATACGATGAGCCAAGAGATGAACCAATTCAAAATAATAGGTTTGTCCCGTCATCAGTTCATCATATAAATTTACCCTAAGCCCTTTCGATATGATCTGCCTCCTTTGTTTCTGCGATCTGTTTTGTCTCCTTTACTTCTACAAACGACCGCAAAATGACCTTGTTCACCACAGCTTCTGCATTGCTTTCCTTTTGCAGGCATTCCCCTTTGTGAGGGTAGTCCCCTCTGCAAGTATAGCATTTCTTGCCTTCTTTGTTGACAAATTTAAAAGGATGTAAAACAGCTGCAGTATTTTCATTTACAATCATGTTGTTATTATGAACGACTTGTCAAAAGTACAATCGGTCGACCTCTTGTATCATCAATTTTTCAATTGTCTTAGATGAGATATCGATCTTGATATCAAAAATCATAAATGGATCTTCTTGCTACTTTATTATGGTGTGGTTAGCAAAGATTTCTAAAGGGTCCCGTCAAAAAATCACAAATTTTTATCAAAATGTGCAGTTTCTTTAAAATTAGACATGAGATGTTATCTTGTCGGAAAATCGTAAGAATCGGGAATCCGTAAAAAGTTCTTTTTCGGGCGTTCCTGGACCATCAATTCTCCCATCAATTTTGCAATTCCGATATAATCCGGAACTTTTCCGGAAAAAGGAGTCTAGCCCCCCTCCGCCGCCTTCATTGGCCCCGCAAATACAATGCAATGCGGCGTGAAACTAGAAAACTAAAAGTGCTGTCTTGTCTATCTTCACATAATAGATATCTCTCTACATTATTTCGTTCGACTAAGGCTTTCCTTTAACTTTGGTTTTCTTTAACATGTTTAGGAAACCCCATAGTTCTCCTGACAACAGAAAGCCTGGGGAAATCGAACTGCACTGAGAAGGCTGGCTGTGTGGAAGCTACATATATAGTGTAATTAAAAATCATTTCTAAATTCTATCAATCAGCAAATTATGGTCAAATATCCACTAACAGGCAAATTCCAGAGTACAATTTCATTATCAGCAACAAGTCATGGTGTAATATTGAATAACAGGCAAATTACAGGGTACAATTACATGTATTAACAAAAGTTATAGAGTAATATTGCGTAAACAAGGAAATATACGGGTACAATTTCATTTATCAAAAAAAAGAGTTGGTGTAATATTGAATGCAGGCAAATTTCAGGGTACCATTTCATTTATCAGTAACAAGTTATGGTGTAATATTGCCTAAACAAGAAATTTTCAAGAACACAATTCTTTCTATCAACAACTGGTTTTGGTGAAATGTTCGATAAACAGGCAAGTTTTCAAATTACAAGTTCGTCCCTCTCAGCAACAAGCAAGGTTGCAATATTGAATAAACCAGAATGGACAAGCAATTTTGATTGTAAAATTCCATCCATCAGCCACAGGTTATTGTGTGATTTTGACAAAACAGGAAATTTTCAAGAGAACAATTCCATGATTCACTCGGGAAAATTTCAGGGTACAAGTTCGTCCATCAGCAACAAGTTATGGTATGATCAGCAACGTAATGGTAGGATTCTTCATCGATAAGGGTCGGCCTTTGGTTTTCAATTTTGGTTTACAAATCAGCCAATCAAATCAGTCCTAGGTTTATGATTATAATGAAGAGGTCATGCTATTCCAAATGAGCATGACATACCACAGGGATACCAACTGAAAAGTCATTGAAACTCAGCTGACTCACAGGAGCGGTTGGGCTCTCTGCGTAAAGAAACCCTATGGCAGGTCGTGCCCTTCAGAATGAGCATGACTAACCAACCACAAGGGACCAAGGTGGGAAAGGGCAGTAGAATAATAAGAATAAACTGGACGAAAGAGGTTTCGAAACTTTCAAATTGAAAGAACTTTTTCAATAAAGGAAAGTTTTAATCGTTATAATAAATGTCTTTAGCTCTGAAAATTTTTAGTCATGCTCACCATGACCAGCATGACTGCTAGCTTCGCTATTGTTGAGTGACCCTTCTGGTTATTCATATTCTGTGATACAGGCCGTAATGTGTATGTTTTATGACTGAAAGAAACGTTAAATTTAGATGACCGGGATTAATGTTTATTTTAGGTGCGATGAAACATGTTATATAACTTGTTTTGTCCATCGTGTATCGTATTTGTGGTCGTCGCCGTTAATGTGGATACTTTTTTGTGTTTGTGTCGGCATAGCTTTTTTTCATCGTGTCATGTCTCTTTTAGTTGTTATTAGTCAAGTTGCCTTAATTTGTAACAGTGCGTTATGTCGTTAAAAGCGTATGTTCTATCATTGTATGTCGTCCAGTCGAGTAACGTTGCCGTTTAGTTAAGTAGTCGCTGGAAATTGTGTCGTTTTACGAAGTTGATTTTACGGAAAGTTTATTAATGTCAAGAGAAACAACTGCTGTTATCAATTTCGTCCTTTTGACGTTGCTGTATCATTTATGCTGATCGACAAACAAAATTATCAAATCAGATATTGTTCGCAATTTCATTTGGTAAAAACTTAAAAACATATACTTGTGATTTTAGTCATAGTTAGTCATATAAGTATGAAACTACAAGAGCAGGGTGGTAACAGTCATGATACACTGCTCTTACTGGGTTCCGTCAATAAAAATGTTGTAATGTAGTTTAGTAGTTCTTAGGTAGTATTTTAAAAAATTTGTTAACGTAGGTTTTATATTGAATAGAAAAAAAGGTTTACTCCTTCCTGCCAACATTCCTAGCTGAAAGTCTTCTTTTTATTTAAGCAATTAAAACATTAAGGCTAGGCGACAACTTCTTCATATGGTGCTATTCATAGAGGGAAAAGACACAAGGTCATCAAGTTACCTCTATGAATGGCACTGAAAGTCTTGAAAGTCTTCCTGTCTGCGTTCCAATCGCGAAGTCTTCCTGTTGGCTTATCTTGTGTTTGGCTGTAACCAATGGATCTTTACGTAATCTATTTTACCTTTGGCAATTGGCCCTAACCTCTTTAATAAATCTTAATGCCTGAACCAGGACTTGGGTAGAAAAGTGGGATTAATTCTTCCACAGTTATGCGAAGAATTCCAAATAATTGTAAATGACGAAATAGTTAGAAATTATCTAAAAAATATTGAAAATATCACAGTAGAACACAAACAACCATGAACATTTGTAATAAATAGTTTGATGGCATTTTCTTTATGCTTTCTCGGATTCCCGGGATAGACAAATACTATAGCTGTGCCTTTAACAAACTCCGACACATAAACGCCTGAGTCATAGCAATCAACGAAAGGTTATGCAACGTAAACCCTTTATTCGTAACGTTTCTGAAATTTGCACCCTGCTCCTCTTAACTGTGTTTATCCAGCTTTACTGAAGTTGTACCACTATTTAGCTGATTTCCAAACCACCTTCAAAACAGTTACAAAATAACAGAACTTAAAGGAAAGTTTAGAATTTTCAGTAGTTTTAAGATATCATGAAGATTGCCAGAGGTGTTTGCAATATTGAGATATTTCTTAAGGATTTCTGGATTTTACTTCGGATTTAAAAATACGGTATACAGGATTTTTGACGACAGTATCATATAAATGGCTTTGAAAAAAGCAAACATTTAGTAAACTAAAGCTTTTCGTCTGACACTCTTCAGAGTTTAAAACGTCAGAACATAGATCGAAAACTCTACGCTAAGAAATATATATACCCAGTTGTGGATCGAAAAAGGCCAATCATAAACACGAGCACATGACTGTAAAGGTTGACCAATCAGTGCCGCTTGCCTATTAGAATGTTACCAATGGAGTCCTAAGGTGAAAACGAACTCCTTTTGTCTACACAGTAGCGGTTTTTTCGTGCTTATGTAGATAGATTCTAAAACTGCTAGGTGGAACGACGATCGGGCTTTACCAATAATCCGAAACATGTCGCCATTGCTTTTTTCAAAGCCATTTACAAGTTTTGTACCACCAAAAGATTGTTGACAGTATCATATATTATATCATAAATTATATGAAATTGAAAACCGGGAGAGCCCCGATCTCGGGAATTTGTACCTATTGCCAAAATTGAAAGATGTTAAGTAATGTTTAGTGTATTAGTGGCAGGGTTGCAATGCTTTTTCATGCTTCCTGCACTACGTTATTGTAGCGTCATCTATTCTTTAATAAAGTTTGTGGTGAACCGTTCTCATTAGAATTCTGTTTATATGCATTTTACGTCCTTTTATTGTTCACACATGATTACCATTGGTTCAACGCATTTCAGGTACTCTTTGTTGCACTGCACATTAACTCATATCCATGGAAACATTTTAGTTTATGTTAGTTTATGTTATGGGGTGTGATAGTTGAGTTAGTAAGGATCGAGGAATGAAATTGAGATGGAGAAATGAAAGATTTGTTTATTTATTTGAATTCTCAAGCGGTGAGTTCGTTCTATTTATTTTAAGCATAGAGATCTCTTTAAAAAAACCTCTATAAGTTTATTTCCAGATATAAAAAAGATTCATGCGATTATGTTGTGTAAGGTAAAACAGTAGACAACGAAAGCGAGGAAATCGATGAATAGCGGATATTAATGGTTACATTTGTGATTGTGTTAGAAATATTTGCTCGAAAGATTGCAATTTCCAGCATCAGAGCATCAGAGTTAAAAACTCTAATTCCCGTCAGCGGCAATCACGATGCCGCTTCAGGTAATAACTTTATTCCATCCTTGTTCTAATAAACAGTTCAATAGAGTTTTAAAGTCTTATTAAATTTCACAGGCAATGAAGAATTGAGACAAGATAAAACGCATAATAAAATGTGTTCCTGGCAACAAAAAACTGATTCAACAAGATGAACTTCTTCCTGCCTACATTCTTAGGTCAATGTCTTCCTGTCGGCTTTTCTAGCGCTTTGGTTTTAAACAATGGCTTTAACCAAGAAAATTTGTTTTGGATAAGAAGAGATTTGGAGCCCATTCATTATCATCTCTGTCTTCTTTGCTTCAACTTCCAAAGAAAATGTAGTTCAAGACCTCTTCGTCTGACACAAGCTTATCGACGGTATTTTCCGTGACGTGATCATCATTGGATACAAAACCTTCTTCTACTTCAACGCTACATCACTGCTGCAGTTGGGTGGTCTGGTGTATGTCTTGAAACCTGTTGAATAATAAAATTAATTGTGTGAAAACAAATTTCGCGACTTTAGTGGCTCACTCCAATATTTCCTGTAGATATTTACAGCTTTTTTATTTATCAATCGGATATTTTTTCACCAAACCGTTAAAAACATGTTTCGCTGAAACCTTGACATCGGCCAGTCCCCTCAGATTTTTAAGGCTACAATGCTGGCCAAAAGCCTTTGATATACCAACATAAGTTTTCAAGGGCATACTCAGTCAAAATAATGTATCTAAAAATATTTTAGTTCTCAGAGCATGAATCTAATCATTTCTTAAGGCGAATACTTAGTATAAAGTCTCGAAATTCTCTCCCAGAGGTTGACATGACGTCAGAATTTGTCGGCCCCTTTGAAAAAAAATGATGGTGGAGATTTTATTTTGACCCGGAGTCAAAATAAAATCTTCAACGATGGATCATTATCGCCAATTAAGCGGATAAAAAATGTTAACAATGTTTGTAATTTAGTGGTCGACAGATAGCATCAAACTTTTTTCAGCAATTTAGCCTTTTACACAATCGTTGTCATTCATCGCGGTCCAATATCGAAACAAATTTAAGAAAAAACGATCGTGTAAACCCGCCTTTCGACCTCTATGATATTTTTCTAAATTACCAACATTGTTTCAGGGGGAAGGGGGCACGGAAATAACAGTGTGCGGGGTGAGAATTGTTGTGCAAATTTTTGGATGTTCCAAGTACTTTTGGCAATGACTGCCAATGAGCATTAATCCCTCTCGATTTTCCTACAGTCAGCTGCTCTGATTTTCTCCCTCTACCTTCCTATCACTTGCCCCTTTCCCACCTCACACCACATTGTTAACCTTTTTCCTTTACTCGAGCTAAACATACCAACTCCATCTTCTTTATCATCGTCATTTAAAAAAATCAAACCAACCCAAACCATTGCTTTAAAATAAAGGTTACAGATATTGCCTGGAAAATTGTTTTTGTAGGACTCGATTTTGTCAATATTTTGGATGCATTTTCTAGCCACCCAAATAATTTCATATTGTCTGGAAAAATAATTAGGAAAATAATTTCAGTACTTCTCCTCCTAATTGCAACGAATTTTGCATTCTCTCAGTATAAAATCCCTACCTTTTCAGGGGACAGTTTTCATTCGAAACATACAGTTTTCCATAAATGATAATTTGGTGACACTTAGTTCATTACATAGTGTTATATAATGTTATAATGTCATATAATTTTACCTAACCGAACAAGAAGCTCTAAATTCTTTTGGTGTGCTATAATTAGTATCTAAATCAAGTTGCTTGCTATTGATTTTATTTTTAGCGGAGTTGTAGAGATAAGCGTGTTAGAGGTCTGGGGACGAGCACATGGTCTAAAAATAGGATTTTGGGGTATTTCGACGATGGTTGGTGATCTAAATCACATAACCGTGTTATGATTAGTATCAATACCAATTTTCATGTCTTTGATTTCATTTTCGATAAAGTTATAGAGATAATCAGTTTAGGAGTCAGGGAACAATGAATCATTCTAAAACTAGCATTTTGAGGTATTTCAAAGTCTGGGTTCCGATCCCATCTGTTTCAGTATATCAAACTATGTGGTTGTGCAGATTTTCATGCTTTTATCACAATGTGCGCATTCATTCTGCTTATCTTCTACCCTATAAAACGATTAAAATGGAATCAACCGAAAGATAATAAACGCAAAACGCCTGAGATAGAAAGGGGGTAGAGCCCCCCCCCCCCCTTCCTAGCGATTGTTACAGGAGTGCGAGTGAAATTTTTTACCAAAATTTTTTAGCAGAGCAAGCTGCTTTTTATCACATGACCCCTATGGGGCGTATCCATTCAATTTGAGAGAGAGGCTAGACATTTTTATCTTTTTTTTCAGGGGCAAATTTTCCTAGAATTCATTGGGGGCTTTGACAGAATCCTTGTCTTTACCAAGGCTAATTTCACTATCATTAATTGGGAGTTTTAAGAGAATTCTTGTCTTTTCCGAGGCTAATCTATGTAGCCTACCGTAGGGCCACTGGCAAGCCCGCGTAGCGTGCTTCGTAGAGGAGCTAGTCTTCCGTTAATTGAAAGTTGCTTCAAAACATTTGCAAGCCCAGGTTTTATCCTCTTCCTCGTTTAAATATTTTATAGGTTTACAACCTTAGTCTCTTGTTTATTCTAATTTCAGTATTTAAATTTTCCATATAATTATTTCATTTACTCCTCGACGACTCGTGGGGCTCTTTCAAATTTTTGCAGGCTAATCTGAAAGCTCAGTTCTTTTTTCTGAAACCTGCTTTAAAGCTTGACAGCAACATGTTTTTGGTTGCCTTCACCAGTTCGTTTACCTCTTTGACACATTTTCAGGAGATTACTCCCAGAATTTCTTCTATTTATTTAGAATCAAATGTTAAATTTTTATAAACATACAATTTTGGTTCACTTGGATTTATGGGTTTCGTTTAAATACTTTCTAGGGCCTTTCTTAGAACTCTCGCGTTTAATATGAGTCCAACATGGACTAAAAAAATTCCTTCAGTTGTCGTTGACTCGTGGTGCTGGTTTAAACATAATTGCGGGCTTCCTCAAAACTCCCCTTTTTATTCTGAATCAAATGTTAAAACTTTCTAACAACAAAATTTTGTTAGCCGTAGCGTGTATAGTTTACATGTCAATGACTTACCATCTGCAATTACGCAAGGTGAAATGTATCTCTTTGCAGGTGATACAACCGTTAATTACACAGGAAAAAACTTGGAAAGTGTTGTAGGCACATCAAACAGAATAATGGATGAGATACATAGTTGGTGCATAAGGAACAAGTTGAAAGTACATCCAGGAAAATGTGAGGCTATGTTCATGATAAGGTCTCCCTTCATAGGCCAATGAGACCCATATTGTATGGAGACGACCACATAAAGATTGTTCAAGAAACAACTTGTCTTGGATTGCGAATAGACAATAGGCTAGATTGGAAGCCTCAAGTACAAAATGTATGCAAAAGTTTTTCCAAGAAACTGGGTGCATTGAAAAGAATGAGATGCCTACCATCCAAAGTCTTAGAAGAAATATATTACACAACAATCATTGCCAGGACAACGTACTGCATTTCAGTGTAGGGGGACTGTTCTGAAGCTACATTTAATATGTTTGAGGATAGTAATGCTAGGGCAGCGATACTAATACACAATCTACCTCGAAACTTAAGCAATGAAGAGAGCCTTGCAAGAAAAAATTGGCAGCCAATCTCATTTTTGTATAAACGGAGGCTGCTCAAATTGATGCACCAGATATACTTTGGATCAGCTGAACAATCAATTGCACAGATGTTTCAGAAGAAAGACCCAGAAAAACAAAGAACAAGAATTAAACTCCAGTTCGAAGTGAAAAGATATAATACAAAGACTGGGAGAAATAGTTTCACATACAAGGCAACAATGATTTGGAATTCTATCCCAGACCAGATTAAGGATGCAGAAAATGTACAAATTTTCAAAACAAGACTAAAAAAGGTGTGTCAGACAATAAATGACTTCACTTTTCAAAAAGGATTAACTGGTTTTTTAAACAAAGAGAATGATTTTAAATATTACTAGACTGCTAGTAAACAATTTTTAATTTTTTTTTATTTTTTACATGATGTAATAATTATTTCCTTTACCCTTTAATCTATAGCAGGTCCACATCAGCTTTTTTGAGTTGTCAGACCTTCTAACCTGTATGTACATGGTGTTTGTTAAAACATCAGCTGAAAACCTTTTAGACAACAAAACTCTTAAAAGAATGTCAAATCCTAATAAGATGACTTTTTGAGATCTAAACTGCAAAGAATTAAAATTATTACGCAATTTTTTTCATTTGAGGCCTAGGTATCATATCTTCGTCATAATTAGCTTTTGAAACACTGCAGCAACAAAGAACTAAGAAATTGAAAGATAGAAAACAGCCAAAGTTTCGAACAGCAGAAAGGATTCTTACTCCAACAACAAATTAACAAAATACAATTTGAGGAAAACAGCTAATCCATATAATCCATATAACTCAAGTCCTCTTCTCCATAGTCAAGTTCTATTCTTGTTTTATTGTTTGATTTATCACCAGCATAAATGCCATAAATTTCGTTTCGAAGGGGTTGAGGATCACGTCTGCGTCATAATTATTGCTTGAAACGCTCTTTGATCTAGATGAAGAACAAAAAGAATAATGATGTTCTTCTATGGTTAATGAAAGCACGTTTTAAGGAAATCGATAGTCATAATGCTTTGTAAAAATTTCAGAAAAAACGTTCGCCCCGAGAGTTTAGCCACCCCTTTAAGCGACCGATTTTAGTGTGATTTCATCAAATTAAGCATAAAATCATTTGAATATGGTCTTGTTAGGCGACAAATACAGCAAATCCATTTTCTTTCAAGCACAAAACTACGAAGGAGGTAAAACATTAAAAGAAACACGTTCACGTTGGGTCTAGCGACCCCTTTTAGCGACCGGTTTTTAGTGTAATTTCACCCAAATAAGCATAAAGTCCTTTGAAATGCTTTCTAGAATGATTCATTTACAATTCCGAAAATGCTTTCAAAGCTAGAAATAATTTTCACTCAAGAAGCAGGCAAATCTTATTTGTCTCAGTGGGAAAATCGCACAAAAAGTGAAATTTTAATCGAAAAATACTCACTTGCTGTACCAAAATGTCAGTGAATCCGATCGTTCATCTACAAAAAAAAAAGCTGGTTAGGGAAAGTTGCTGCAAAGGATTCTCGTCAGGCATGGAAAAGTTGGGGGCTGGAAATACATAATTCGCATTACAACGGGTTTCATATGAAAATCAAATTTTCTTGCATCAAGAATAAAAAGCAGGAAAAATCTACCACAATTCTTCATACTTAAGGGCAATCTGTCACAATGTTGATTGATTATAAGAACAAAGGGATTTGTTATTGTTTCTAGTCCCTCTTTAATTTATCGCATTGTAAAAAATATGGCGGAGCGGTGGAATCATGTTTAGGCTTTGTTCCAGCTTTTGTTCTCGTTAACCAATCCACAACGAAACAGATTGCCTTTAATTGCAATTTTTCGTTCACGGCGGGGGTATAGCGGTCGATTTTTTAGTGTAATTTCATAGAAATGAGCACAAAATCATTTGAAATAAGTAATATCGAAAACACGTAAGAACAACATCGCTTACTTGTATTCGCATACCATCGATTCTGATGCCAGAGAAGAAGGAGTACAGCCAGCAGCCATCGGAGAACCAAAGAAACGGGCAGCAGCGCGTGTACCGTACGTAGCTACTAAAACGAAAAGGAAGATCGTCAAAAGCACGAATTACATGGATCTTGCAAACGAAAAAAAGCCCAGGAGACTCATTCACCTGAGATCGAGAGCACCCACTACTGACTGTAGCTGTAGCACTCGACACGACCGTCGAGGACCGCTTCGAGTTCGAAAAGGAAGCGTTACAATCGCCGGGCGTTGTGGATCCATTGTTTGGGCTCATTTGCATAATAGGAAGATTAGTATTAGTGGACCATAAAAAGGGACAAAATCGCCGTTTGCACACACATTTCAAGAGCAAAGGTAGACAGACTTGACATAGGTGATCTGAGGTATGATTTTCAACGAATATTATATGCGCTCTTCTGCAGTATTAGAATAGTCCTTTGGCCTCTTCTTTTTAATTTATACATTAGTGAATTTTTTTTTCGAGGTAGCTGATAGTGCAGTTTGTGACTTTGTTGATGATACTAAGATTTTTGCAGCTGACTGTCAATTAGGTAACGTTTTAAGGCCGATTTCCACATGACATTTTTGTGCGCGCGAGATAGCGCCCAAATCTGAGTAAGCGTCGTTCAAATCAAGTGGTCTCGAATTTGCGTCCGCTGTGACTGCCAGCAAGTTGAGACCCAATCAACTTGATTTGGGCGCTACGCCTGCGTGCACAAAAAATGTCAAATGAAAATCGGCCTTTAGAACGGCTAGAAACTGGTGCTTTTGTTTTATCGAAGTGGTTTCCTGAAAACTTTATGAAATCGAGTGAAAGACAGTGTCATCTTCTGACTTTTGGCACAAACCAAGATGATATTAAGATAAAATCGTAATGTCAAAAATCACGTCTCAAATTTATGCAAAAGAGCCAGTCAAAAACTGTATGCCATTGTTAGAGAATTTTCGTTTATGGGTTCTGCTAAACTGCGTCTCCTAATGAACAACTTCATAAATACTTACTATAACTACTACCCGCAAACTTGGATGTTAAATAATAGATACCTAAATGCTGAAGTAACTAAAATCAAGGAAAAAGTACTCAGAATTGTTTATAAAGGCAGTCATGCCGACTTTGAAACTTTCCTGACATCAGAAAAGGCAGTATCAATTCACTAACACAATCTACAGTACTTGAGGATAAAAATATGCAAAACCAAACACAAGCTGAACCCTATCTTCATGAGTAAGAAATGTAATTTATGATTTGCGAACTAAAAATAATCTTGGCACTCAAAAAGCCAGGCTAATTTTTCATGGTATAGGAGCTATGAGATATTTTGGTCAGAAGCTGTGGCAAATGCTTCCTCGCAACAAAAGAGAGTCTCAATTATTAGCAACTTTTAAAAAAGAATTAAGAGCACACCCTGCATTGTCTGACTTTAGTGTATGTGAACTATTTATTGCTGGGCAAGGTTTTATTTCACATTGTGCCATTCATTAAATTTACATTCATTTTTCATAAATAGTCGGCCTTAATTAGGTTCTTTATAGCTATTAGAGATACATCTAGTACACCAACTGTAAACAAATTATTTATTATACTTATTGTCATTATAAACATCATTTTTGACATCGTATTGTGAATGCACTTTTTCACTCAACGCAAGTGTGCCACAAACAAACTATAATAATTCCATAAATATACTAGATTGCGTGCGGTACAATAAAATGATATAATAACTATGAATGTTAGCAAGTTGTACCAGGAATAGATACTAGATTTAATGAATAACGACGTTTCGAGCATCGCCCGTTATCAAGTAAAATGGAAAAGTGATGATGGAACTTAAAAAGCTGGAACAGATTCACACAGCTTTCTTGACTTCTTTTCATCCCACCCTCAAAATGCAGAAATTCCAATTCATACTCCCAGCTACGTCGTCTCCTTCGAATCTGCTCCCGCAATGACGATATTTAAGAAAAAGCAAAGATAATGACATCCTTTTTCCAGAATAATCACAACACTGAAAAGATTACTACGTCTGCTGTCACAAAAGTCAACAACATCATTTAGGATGAAGCCCTTAAATATGTCAGCAGACATAATGCTGATAACCTTTAGCTTTTGCTCTTACCTGTTGGGTCGAGTGTAAGCCTGTCGGGCATTACTTGGATATTATCAACAATTATCGGGGACGATCAATTTTGTCTCTGTGTTTAGAAAATTATCTCCACAGCTTGCTTTCTAGGATCAGGGCTGAAGGACATCCTTTATCTATTTGTTCATGATCTTATAATGTCCAGGTCATGGTTCATGTCATCAGTTGCCAGTTTAGGATTGTTTACAGTGGTCGTTTAACTTAATCATGTCGCCCTAAATGGATTTTAGGATTTTAGGAAGTATCTAGGTTTAAATTTCAGAAGCAAAGCAAAACGGCAACGAGAATCCAATTTTGTGAGATAAATTTAAAAAAAAAATAATTTAAATATATTTAAGCATTGAGTTCGGTCAATGGCAAGTTCGACGCTTGAAACCGTGCCGTGCTGGAGTCGTGCAGCTCGGCAAGCTCTGGCGATCCAAACTAGTTTGCCACTCCTAACTAAATCTGCCGTACCAAATTTATTCAAACGTCGCGCCCCTCATGTACTTAGTTCTCGAGTTAGGTTCGGAACATGAGAATTGCGACGTTTAAACCAGGCTTAAATTCTTTTTAAAATCGGCAAAATTACCTGGCTCATAGTAGGAGGGGAAAATGTTGGCTCTCATCTAATCATATGCAATAGTCATTGAGGTCAGAAGCGAGAATAGAACGAAATTTTGGTAAATTATCCAGGCTATCCATTACTAAAACAAAAACAGTCAGTGGGATAAAAAACTTTTTCAAAGTTAACAAAAATAAATTAAAGATAAGGTAAATAAATTCCTTATTTCAATTTCGACATATTGGCCCCACTTACAGTCACAATCACATCCAACACTCACAGGTTGAAAGTCGACCGCCACGCGTTGCTCGTATAAATGGCTTGGGTTCTTACTTTAATTTCAGTTGGATCTAGAGCTTTTGATAGTAAATGATTTTTATATACAAGACGAATCTAGATGGCTTCTCTATAAGCTTTAAGGATTGCCTGTCAATACTACATCGTGTAAACAGAAATGAGAGTACCATTTCAGTTAGCTCGGGACTTTTGATAAAAAGGTTTTTAAAAGGGCGCAACACCGTAAAATTCACAGTTGAAGTTTTCTCTTCAATGGGATTTCTAAAATCATTAAAACTGATCTTTTGTAAGGACATCATATATCATACTACCAACTCTTTTGCAGCCTATCAAGACCTCCTTGATACATGTGTAAAATTGCTGTCCTATTTAATTTGTCACAGCACTCAGAAAATCATTTGCATTTGCGCTAAGTTGGACAATTTTCAATCAGATCTTTGAGGAATCTTTGAACATTATTTGCATATCATTTCACATCGTCTATTTAATCAACAAGATTGAAATATTTTGCGATTCAAATTAATCTGTTGGTGAATATCTTTATCCATTTCCAGGCTCGCTCCACTGATCCTAAACTAGAGGGGTCATTAATGTAAAGAAGGTTTCCTCTTAACCTGTCTAGCCACGGAAAACTTTTGTTGATACTGTTTTACCTGTTGACTTTGGTTTAATGTGTTTGTTGTAATTTTTAGGTTTATCTTTTTCAAAAATTTGAGCTGAGTTTTATTTTTCGTTTAGCAAGAAATTAGGAAGGCAAAGGGCCCTGTTCCCCTTGTGGCGCAGGCCATGTTCCAGCAGAATATTTGGAAGGTTTCAGTTAGCAGGCGAATTTTCCCCCATTATATGGAAGATAAAAAAATCCTTAATCCATTATATGGAAGATAAAAGTCAATGTCGAAAATGTATTGTTCCAAAAGGTTGGATAATATTTTCATCAGTTTTAGAGAGGTCCTATTTTATGAGCTGACACGAATTTCAAACGCAGCTCTAGGGTAGAGCAGCAACTGTGTAGATTCGTTATTTTACCTTTGTTCATATTAATATAAATACCTGAATAAACATTGTAACTATGAAAAAAACTACATTAAAACAGCTCAATTAAGGGGATTAACTAAAACAAAGCGAATAGTGAAGATAGGCTACAAAGAGAATGTAAATACAATAGAAACATTAAACAAATACAATATTGTTTGTTGGTGCAAATATATGGCCGAAAATATGACTGATTAAGTGCAAATAAAATGTCACTCTGTAAGTTCTCTTTTCATTTTTGTTCCTCATTTCAAATATTATTGCAGCTTACTAACGTATTACCTTTAAAGGCTATTCAAGTTTTTGAAGTCATTTTCTATATTTAGGTCAAAAATAGCACGGATCAAATAGCATACATTTTGAAAGTTTTACCTTAAAATGAAATTCTAATAGCGTACATTCCCTTGCAGCAAATATGAAATCATTGATCCTATTGGTGCTTATTGCACTGTTTTCAATTGCTCATGGCAAAGCTGTGAAATCAAAGGATGCCCGTTACTACGGAAAGGATCCACGATACTACGGAAAAGATGCCCGCTACTACGGAAAGGATGCCCGCTACTACGGAAAGGATGCCCGCTACTACGGAAAAGATGCCCGCTACTACGGAAAAGATGCCCGCTACTACGGTAAGGATGCCCGCTACTACGGAAAGGATGCCCATTACTATGGAAAGGATCCCCGATACTACGGAAAAGATGCCCGCTACTATGGAAAGGATGCCCATTACTACGGAAAGGATGCCCATTACTACGGAAAGGATCCCCGCTACTACGGAAAAGATGCCCGCTACTACGGAAAGGATGCCCATTACTACGGAAAGGATGCCCATTACTACGGAAAGGATGCCCGCTACTACGGAAAGGATGCCCATTACTATGGAAAGGATCCCCGATACTACGGAAAAGATGCCCGCTACTATGGAAAGGATGCCCATTACTACGGAAAGGATGCCCATTACTACGGAAAGGATCCCCGCTACTACGGAAAAGATGCCCGCTACTACGGAAAGGATGCCCATTACTACGGAAAGGATGCCCATTACTACGGAAAGGATCCCCGATACTACGGAAAAGATGCCCACTACTACGGAAAGGATGCCCATTACTACGGAAAGGATGCCCATTACTACGGAAAGGATCCCCGATACTACGGAAAAGATGCCCATTACTACGGAAAGGATGCCCATTACTACGGAAAGGATGCCCATTACTACGGAAAGGATCCCCGATACTACGGAAAAGATGCCCGCTACTACGGAAAGGATGCCCATTACTACGGAAAGGATCCCCGCTACTACGGAAAAGATGCCCGCTACTACGGAAAGGATGCCCATTACTACGGAAAGGATCCCCGCTACTACGGAAAAGATGCCCGCTACTACGGAAAGGATGCCCATTACTACGGAAAGGATCCCCGCTACTACGGAAAAGATGCCCGATACTACGGAAAGGATGCCCGATACTATGGATAGGTTGAGAGCTTTCCCTAGTGCTTTGTTTGTTTTAATGATTTTTTCCATTGTTAATTAGATTCGCTTTCAAGATTTTGTTTTTTTCTGAACCAAGGAATCTGTGGTATGAAATAAGCACGATACACATTTGTCTGAAAAATTTGGAGTCTGAGGAAATTTTTAATGACGACAGTCCATGAAATAACGTTGCTGTTTGATTTTTTTGGCTATCGATGAACTTGATTGATCAATTTCAGCACTTTCTTATACCGTTAGGCTGCCGGTTTACAAAATAAAAAGAACAAAAAACATACTAAAAACTTTCTGGGGAGGGGGGGTTTGGTGGGGCATAATTATTATGTGTAGATACACGTTTGTGTGGTCCATATGTGTTGGTAGGAAATCTTCAAAATCTTCTTAATATGTGTCTCTAAATGCATGGATTCAGTGGTGATCTTAGAGAGACGGGCTACAGCCCCCCCCCCCATCGGAGAAGGCTAGCCCCCCTCCCCTTAACAGAAGGTAAAATAAAAAACGCTTAAGTTTCTTCGGGTCAAGATATCTATGTGCTGACGATCAAAGTTGGTAAAATCATTCAAACCTCTTTGCAGTCTATGGCATTTACCTTAAAGTACTCCAGTATTCAAGGTTCTTGGTGTCTTCTCAGTGGTCAAAGAAAACTATAATACTTTTTGTGCTGTAAAATATAATGGATGATAACAAGGAGGTTAAGTAAAATTGTAGTAAGAAAAAAGCGAATTTATTAACGGCGTTTCAAGCTTAGCCCGTTATCAATAGAAAGACCTCATGCTTTGCTCCTTGGACTACAGACTTGGTCAAGGTTGTTTTAAAGAAATTGATTTTAAAGCCAACTTAGTGTCGTAAAAGTTTTAAAAAAGTCAATACCTTGGCGAGGGCGCCTAAAGTGGATGAGGTAAAAATGAATAGACAACATAACTCAACCTCGTTTTTGTAATATCTAGCTACACTTTCCGATGTATCTTGTCTTCTTCTAAAAAGTTCGTAGCGCAGTCCCATTGCCAATAAAATTTCATTGCTTATTGCTTTTGCTTTTATCATGTTAAAATAAGCAGCGAATTCATTGTGGTATTTGTCACTACTGAGCAGAGCGTCACCGCTAAAAATTTTAGCAAGCATTCCTGTATCCTTTAAATTTTTTGAAGTGATTTCGAAGACAAACAATATCAAACTAAAGGACAATAGTTTAATTTTCGAGTACACGAAACTTGAACCAAAACTTCTTTTTCAGCGAAACCAATAAATGACTTGAGTCGCTTAAGAACCTTTAACTGTGCCGCAGCTTTCTTTCAAAGGTTTGATATATGTGGGTCAAAGTTCAATTTTTAGTCTAGTGTTACACCCAGGAGTTTAACAGTCTCTTCACATTTGATAGAATATCCTTGAAAGTTAAGATTTATGCTATAAGAATTTGTCTGGTCCTTTTTAATAAAAACTGCATGGAATTTGTTCGGGTTCGCAATATTTCATTTTGTTCGAGCCATAACAAAGCACTGTCGGCTTCATTTTCCAAGACCCTGACAAGATCTTGCAAGGATTTGGAAAACAAGAAATCGTGTTGTCATCAGCATAGTTATACATGGTTGCTTGCTTTATAAAAGAGAAAAGGTCATTAATGTAGAAATTGAAAAGAATAGAACCTAAAACAGATCCCTGTGGTACTCCTGATACAATTTCTTGAAAGGAATTATAGACGTTATGTATTCGGATACTCTGCTTCCGTTTTTTTAAGATAGGAATAGGCAAGAACCAGGACTTTTTCATCAAAACCATATGCATGAAGTTTAGCTTTAATCATATCATGCGGGATGCTTTCAATGCTTGGGTTGGCGTTATTAAATGCAGAATTTAACCGCATGGCAAGACGAACATTGTTTCAAGTTACTTGCCTCAAAAGATTTTTTCAATAGTTACAGTGTTGGAATTTTGCAATAATTACTGGATAGCATTGTTCTGTGCCACACCCTGTCCCTTCGGGGCATCCCTCTCCCGTTACCCAGTTTTTGTCCTTGGTCAACCTATCATTTCCTGCAATATGGTTATCCCCTTAACAATCCCTCAGGGATGGCGCTAGAGATAAACATTCGAGGTGCCGACGTTTATATTCAACGAAACTGTCGACGGAGAATGTATAAAACTGCCGACAGTAAAAAGAAAGAAAATAGCATGCATTTAAGCGATGTAGTTCCGCATAGAAATCGGAACGTTCTTTTTGCAGTTTTTCCATTTCTAAAAAACCTGTTCCCGTTTTGCCTACACTGTTTTTACAAGAACATTTTTATAAGAATATTCAGGTTCAGAAACATCTCTATTTTTAGAATATTATGAGAACTTTTGCTTAGCACGCAGTAGCCTGTTTTGTATTTGTAATGACAGAGTATGGCATGGCCGAGATGTTTCATTTTTGTATAAAGTGCGATTTCTATTCTGGGGCGTGGCTATTTCTTTTAACACCTTCGAATTTTGTGTAACTATGTTACCATGAAAAAATATCAGATTTTAAAAGAAATAGCAATAATTTAAGAATATATTGAAGCAAAAATATTATAATGATATGAATGTAGGACAAAAAACATAGCGTTCTTATTAAAAGTGATGTTTTGTTTGATAATTGTTTCACATCTAAATCACAAATGAAAAGGAAGAAATGTAAACTTTGGAAAGTTTGATTTGAAAAAGTTAATTGATATGTTCGATCAGGAAGACGTATTTCAAAAACTGTTACTCAAAATATGCCGTGATTAAAATGTTTCAATGGCAATTATACTGTCTCTAATCTAATAGAGAATCCTTTAATAACAGAATTCATTATAAAATGATTCTGCTGTTAGGTTACATTTTCCTAAACCGGTTGAGAACCTGATCCAAATCAAGTATTTCTGCTCGTTTTGCATGAACTATTAATTGCAAGCTTGCTTTCATAGTGGTTTGTGTTCTACTGTGACATTTTTAATTTTTTTTAGATTACGGTCAACCTTCCAGTCATTTACAATGAGTAGAAAATGTTTTTGCATAACTGTGGAAAAATTGATTTGGCCTTCTCGTAGGATCAGGGGAAGACACTTCATACTTTTACGTTTCTTATAGAAAAATTAATTTGGTAGAAAGTGATATGTGCAGCCTCTGGAATTCGCTTATAGAAAGGTATACAAAGACTTATTAAAGCAATCATATTTTTCTATAAACGATTGCCTTATCGATAAATACTGTCTCCAGTGGTGAAGGAGATTACGTGAACACAGGACCGTAGCTAGGGAACTTTCATTGAGGTGGGGAAGGCGGTGCAATACCAGTGGTTTGCCGACAAGATGGGTGTCGCAACAGATACGGGTGTGGTTCTTAAACAATTATAGTTATCATTGATAAAACTCGTGAATATTTATTCTCAGGAAATTTTAGATTGCAGATAGTTCCAAAACGAAAGAAAGTATCTATGTAACTGTTAAAATGTATAGTTTTTGTTGCTTATTGTTCGGTACTGAATTCTGCTATATTTCAGTTTTGCTCAGTGTCATAATTGCAGGGTAGCCAGCAAACCAAAAGGTCCTTGTTCAAGGTGTGGTAGATAAATTTTTTTGAGCCACACAAACTAATGAGAGAAAAGGCTAAAATATGCTCAGTCCAAATCAATTATTGACGGTTGTGGTTCTCTATAGAAACCAAGGACTCTATGTATGCAGTTAATCTCTGCACAATAACAGCAAAACAATGGATCCATTTGTAACTCTTAGAAACTCTAATAACAGTTCAAAATAATAATTCTAGTCTAACACCTTTTGCAATATTCTCAAGCGAATATACATAATATTCTGAAATTGAGCCAAAAAAATAATCAAAAAATCATTGAGAGAACTTAAAACGATACAGATTCCTTAGTCTTTACCAAACTTCATTATTCTAAACACGCTGTTTATTTAGCAATCAGTAAACAAAAAAATTTCAATATAACGTTCAAGCATGCACCTTTGAGAGGGTTTCAGAGAAATAAAGAACTTTAAGGGCAGCCGGGGAAGGCCTTTTTCTTTTGCTTACAACTTTCAAGGAAGAAACTTTCGTGGGAAGAAATTTTCACGGTAAGAAGCTTTCGAGGGAAGAAACTTTTGCGTTTTTTAGCGTTTGTGGCCTAAAATCGCGGATTATTGATACGCGAAACTACCTGAAATACTAAATTTGCGCAGACTTCATGTTGATGCTTAGTTGTGATGCCAGCACTCATGTTAGGGGCCTTGGCTGCGACTGTAGTGTCTCAGTTTATGAAAATCAACTTCTCTACTTCAATTTTTGCAGAAAAGGCCCGTAATTTTTCTTTACTTTACATGTCTGAGGTCCCGGTGGGGATCGCCACTTTGCCACCCGGGCCAGACCACGCCTGGCCTTTAGCATGAACGATTATCAATCATTCTCGTTAGATTTTGACCAATTTCAACAGTGACTGGTGCTGTCATCAACAACCGATAATATCTATTTAAAAATGGCAAAATTCTCTATCTTTCTTCTGAAAGTTTGCCAGTTTCCAGTAGGTTGTCGACAAAACTTTTGCCGACAAGGTTAGTGACTGGGGGTTGTCATACCCACCACCCACAAACCCCCATAGCGACGGCCCTGCGTGGACAGCTATTGGCTACAGCCACACACAATATCAGATAATGTTGGTTACAGCCACACCAGACAGTCAATCCCATACAGTCTTGCCCTACGACTACGACGTATATGCTCGGAAGACGAAACATACAAACTCCGAACAAAACAACTACTACAATACTTGACGAAACGAGGTTACAAAACAAAACAGACACACAAACAAATACGGAAGGCTTCTAAAAAAACCAGACAGGACTGCCTGAAAACCACTAAAAACGTAAAAATCACAAACTTGTTGTCACCTATCACCCCTCTTTGCCACAACTATTTACCATCCTCAGACAAAACATCAACATGTTACAGAACTTCAAAACATGCAAAGAATCTTCCCTGACGTACCCATACTCAGCTACCGTAGACCTAAAAACCTCCGGGATACACTGGTTCGTGCACGAATAAAAAGTGGCACACCAAGTAATCCCAGAGGCACTTACAAATGCCACTCGCGACGCAACTGCATAACATGCCAACACATCACAGGCCGTACTACTCCTTTTAACTTTACTATCACTGATAAAAACTACGACAAAAACAAAGACTAGACTGCAACTCTACTAACGTTATTTACGCATTACAGTGCAAACACTGTTTAACTAACGGACACAAGAACTGCCAATACATTGGACAAACAAGCAGACGATTGAAAGACAGATTTAACGAACACAGACGAGACATTATCAACAAAAAAGTAGACAAATCTGGTGTTGCAGAACACTTCTGCAGCCCAGAACATAACATCAATGACCTTACTGTAACACCATTACTGGAACTCAATGACAAACGAGAGAGTGTTCGATGAGCCAAAGAGCAATACCTCCTTGGCCTGGCAAATACTCTCACACCGAACAGCATGAACAGAACCACTGACCGTTAACTTTACAGCAACATTATCATTGTTTCATATTATAGCACTTAATCCTCATTACATTTTCATTCCACCACCACCGCTCTCTCATTCGCCATCCTTCCGTTCTTCCATATTAGCCTTAACTAATTCACATGTATTTATTGTTGTTCATTTCCTTCGTATTGTGGTGCTTCTTATTTGCTACAAAATAAGATAAGCCGACAGGAAGACTTGATATAGGAATGCAAGCAGGAAGACTTTGACATAGGAACGCAGCCACACTTTCACCTAGGAATGCTGGCAGAAATAGGGTCCCTTTTTCTATTCAATGTAAAATCCTACAATAACAAATTACCTGCAAAACTCCCTATGAACTACTGAACAACAGTACAATTTTTTTAAGGGCGGAGCCTAGGAGAAGCAATGCATCATGACTGCCCTGTGCGAGAAAGCGCGTCGTAGCAACTGCAAAGATTGTTTGTTTGGAATCCTTCAGTTTTGTTGCTAAGTGATTAATAAAACTTTTGGCACGTTTAATAATAACGAATGGAAGAGCAAAACATAATTTTACATAACAGAATAATTAAACACAATGTACTTACGCATATATCGATTGAAAAACCACTAACAACTTTAAATTATACTCAGTGGCGTAGCGTGTTGTCAAGATTTTTTAAAAACAGTATACTTAGCCTTGAAATAGTGAAACATTCCAGAACATACTAGGAACTTTTGCTTCGTGTGTAATTCCTTAGAATAGCTCTCCGTATTAGCTTATTAAGGCCTATTGTAAACACGTAGCCTCGTATTCGTTTTGTTGACGTAATTGTATATCGGGAACCTTCATGAACCTTTTGAGGGTATCAAAAATTAGCTTTGAGGCAATTAATATTTTATGAAGCTTTGTATTAAAATGATACGCAATAATGACAACGTTTTGCTAGAACATTTTTAGACTTAGATATAAAAGTAGTTAAGATTATAAGTTGAGTGGTTGTAAAGTTGTGATGGTTGTGATCGTGCTAAACATAAAAGATTCTATGAACAGATTTGTGATTTATTGTCGCGGCTAACCATACGATTCCCGACAAAGTGGTACCTCAGATGGGACTATTCCGAAGTTCGGCGAATAAGTCTCGAGCATTTTAATTCAAAATGGATTCTAAAGAAACAAAGAAGAAATTGGAGGATAGATTTAAAATCCTGGATATCAAGGACAAGTCTACGGCCAGAATTCTGGAAGATGACAAGGAGTGAGAGAGCTCAGAACACAGCTTCAAGCAATGGAAAGCCGACTACAGGAATTTATTCTTTGAGTGAACAAGTCGAAGATATTTTGATAGCAGAAAACTGGAGCGAAGAGAAAGTGGAAGAATGGAGTGCTGACGTCGACGCAAGAGTAGAGAGGTTCAAGCATACGGTTGAAATGACAAGCAATGCCATTTCAGCATTGGATTTCAATAGAGAAAAGGAAAAGGTTGAGAGGGAAAGAGAAGAAGAGGAGGTGCGGTTGCGAAGTAGATTTGAAAAAGAAAAACGCCTCGAAGAGATGAGATTGCAGTTCAGTGAGCAGTACCAATCTAAACAGTCCGAGGAGAAAACGCTGAACACGCAGAAAGGAGGTATGAAGGTTGAGCTTCCGAAACTCAGCATAACGAAATTTAATGGTATTGCCATTGATTGGATGAGATTTTGGAACCAATTCAGTACAGAAATAGATGTAGCGAAGATATCGAATGTCTCGAAATTCACCTACCTCAAGGAACTATTGGATTCTAAGGTAGATCTTCTTATAGATGGACTGCCATTCACACCTGAAGTTTACGAGTTACAAAATTTGGTAAGGCGAATGAATTTGTCACTGCACATGTGAAGGGGATCATGGATCTAGTTACAATCAATGGATCAAATGCTGCCCAAATATACAACTTCTATCAGAAACTCCTTACTCGTGTGCATGCAATGGAGACCATGGGAAAACTAAAAACAATCAATGGCTACGTCAGGCTTCTAATTGATAGACTCCCTGGAATTCGGTCAGACCTGGTGAAAGGTGACGCTCAATGGCATGCCTGGGAATTTCCGCAGCTTGTAGAAACAATTTGGAGATGGACCGAGAGAAATCCTATCCCAGAAGAAGGAAAAGAACACAGCAAACCCCATCGGAGATTTGAGAGAACGCTCCAAACCCATCAGAAACCATGGAAATTAAACGGCTGTGCGTATTAGGACAGTGAACGGCAAAAACCTATCAACTGCCAACGTGTGACCTCTCCAGAAGCACGGAAGCAGCTGATATCTAAGAAACGACTTTGCTTCAAATGCCTTGGTGCGAATCACAGAGCCTCTGAAGCAAAAGCCAACAAGGGGGTTCCAAATGCGGCGCAAGGCATCAGTCCATCTGTAACAAGACTCAGGAGCCAACAAAGCAAGCAATGCTGACGTCAGAACCACGCCATGTTACATACCCAGTGGTGGTGGTAAAAATCAACGGAGTGGATTGCAGAGCGCTGCTAGACACAGGAGTAGGGAGCTCATACGCATCAGCCACACTCATCAATCGCATTTGGGTACCAGCATCGAGAGTCGAGCAAAGAAAAATAGAAATGATGATGCATACGACTATGAGGAGGATCCAAGTGTACAACCTTAAAATCAGCAACTGTGACAAAGATTTTGAATTACGCACTAACGTCAGCAAGGTGGAAAAGAACGTTCTCCTGTCATTGGCAAATCCGAATTATGATCAGAAAGTTCAGTCACTTAAAGGGCAAAAAGATGACAGAAACAGGTACAAAGAGTGAGTTGCCAGTGCATTTGGTGCTTGGAACAAGTGAGTAATCTCAAATAAAACCTTCAGTACCACCAAAGATCGGAGAAGTTGGTGAGCTTGTGGCTGAATATACGCGGTTTGGATGGACAATAACTTCACCAGGAACTGAGTTGGATTTGTCAGATTTGTATCTCACAAGATCTACGGATGAAGATTACGATCGTCTGTGCAGCCTTGACGTTTTTGGGATCCAAGATTCGCCGTCCAGCAGATCAAATTCAGTCTACGAAGACTACAAGCAACAGTTAGTGAGAAGCGATGAGGGTTGGTATGAAACAGGACTACTTGAAAACTGGAAAACTGGTCATCCACCACTGCCTGCAAACGAGAAGCGGAGTATAGCAAGATTGTCCTCGTTGCTGAGGAAGCTAAGACGCAACCCACATCTATAACAGGATTACGATGCTGTTATAAAGGAGTACTTGGACCAGGGAATAGTGCAAAGGGTGTCTGACAATGTTCGAACTACAGGAAAAGTGTTCTACATTCCACATAATATAGTTGTGCGAGACCAAGCTGAAAGTACTAAGGTGCGAGTGGTGTTTGACGCTTCAGCAAAACAAAATGGCAGCAGTCTTCACTAAATGACTGCCTTGAAAATGGACCGCCGCTGCAAAATCTTCAATGGAACATTATGATGAGGAACAGGATGAAACCAATCGCGTTAGCTAGTGACATCAAGAAAGCCTTCCTGCAGGTAAGAATACACCCTGAAGATCGTGATGCATTAGGGTTCCATTGGGTAAAGGACATCCAGGCAGAAGAAGTAGAAGTTCCAAGAATAACCAGGGCTTTATTTGGCTTAACACAATCTCCATTTCTTCTTGGATACAAAATTGAACAACAATTATCAGGGTATGGTGACAAATATCAGCGAGTGATAGAAGAGGTAAAAAGTGTCTCTACGTCGATGATATTATAAGTCGCGGCTTCTCTGCGATTCAACTACAAGGCAACCAGCTCTGATGGAAGGGCCCTTCGTGACTTTCAAACTGAAGAAGATTGGCCTGAAGACATTACAACAGTACCGTCGACTGAAAGTGAAACTGAAGCGAAGAAAATCAAGGATGCTTTTGCTTCAGCATTCCTTGAAGCTTTGATGATATCATGCATCGATTTTCCTTCAAGAAAGCAATCCTAGTAGCTGGCTGGATGCTGCGTTTCATGAACAATTGCTTGGCAGATGGTAAATACATGGACCATTGACAACAGAAGAGTTCAATGCAGCAAACGAGATTTGGATAAGAAGGGTTCAAGGAGAAGCAGCCAAGACCCGAGTATTTCAGCAAAAATGCATCAGCTGAATCTAAAGAAAATCAACATAGGAATTTACATATGTGTTGGCCGATTACAAGATGACTATCCAGTTTATCTGCCAACGGATGCAGCATATACCGAGAGGCTTGTGATGAATGCACATCTGAATACATTGCATGGGAGAGTTGGACTAATAATTACAAAGATTGGAGAACGCTACTGGGTACCAAAGTTGCGACAACTCACAAAAAGACTGATTCGTAGCTGCTTCGGGTTTAAGCAGTTTCATGACATGCCACTCTGGAAGCCTCCACAAGCAAGCCTGCCAACAGAACGTACGACAGGTGATCGGCTATTTCAAGTGATATGATCGGACAATGCTGGACCGTTGCACTACAAGAGAAGTGAAAAAAGAATGGGTAAGGCTTACATTATTCTGTTCAATTGCCGTC